>NW_026884895.1:0-58741 GCF_032173495.1 Musca vetustissima | reverse complement strand
TTTCCTTTGGAAACCTCTATTCAACCAGGCTGAATTGAAGATTTCCAGTGGAAACCTCTATTCAGCCAGGCTGAATTGAAGATTCCCTATGGAAACCATGCTGTATTGAAGATTTCTTATTGGAAACATTATTCAGCCATTTCTTATGGAAACCTCTATTCAGCCAGGCTGAATTGAATATATCATACTGAAAACCTTATTCAGCCACGCTGAATTGAATATATCATATCGAAAACCTTATTCAACCATGCTGAATAGAAGATTTTCTAAAGAAACTCTTATTAATATACTTTCCTCGCTAATACTTATCATTTTTACACAGCTCAAGGTTATTGGAAAGTAAGTAAGCACAATCATCCTCTAATTGGTACAACGAATAGTCATTTCTTCTCCTCCTCCGCCTCCCCTATCTCCCTCTCTCAATAATATCGCCATCAAGGTGGAACTTTTTTAAATACCCCAAATTGTTAATCACCATTAAGTCAGTCTGCCGAAACGCTTTGTCTTCCAGCTACTAAAAATAGCCGATAAAGTAACCACAAGAAAAAAAGAAAGCTCGGAGTAACCTTGAAATCAGCATAATGGCCGAAAATCCATTACCGAAAACCAAACAAGGAAATTTGTGAGAACAACAGCTGCACCGATACCACAAAGACCAACCTACCGAGAAATTTGCAACCACACCACACCATCTCCCTCCCTTGACTACACATCCGCTTACATCACCGTTAAACAGAATCGCATTTCGCAACACGAAGTCTGCTCTATGAATTTTGAATAGACAGTGTTTGCCTCGAACACCAACACACACAGCCAAACACTTCCTTGTTCTTGTACAAATTTATTTTTCTTTTCTCCTTCATCGTCCTGGTCGCGTTCCTTTTTCTATAAAATATTTTATTTTCTAATTTATTTACAATGTCCTTGAATGTGCCATGAATTTTTGTCTTTAGCATCGCGTTCCTTTCAACACCTCTCTCTCTCGTCTCTCTCCCTCTCCTTGAAGATAAGGACATTTCAGGAAATGTCAATTTGCACATCGTTGTCATGAGAAACGATAAATAGATTGTTTATTCATTATTCAGGACACATGCATTAGGTTCGTGTTACAGCTAAGGAACGAATAGAGGTTTCCACAGAAAATCTTCAATTCAGCCTTGCTGAATAGAGGTTTCCATAGGAAATCTGCAATTCAGCCTGGCTGAATAGAGGTTTCCATAGGAAATCTTCAATTCAGCCTGGCTGAATAGAGGTTTCCTTAGGAAATCTTCAATTCAGCCTGGCTGAATAGAGGTTTCCATAGGAAATCTTCAATTCAGCCTGGCTGAATAGAGGTTTCCATAGGAAATCTTCAATTCAGCCTGGCTGAATAGAGGTTTCCATAGGAACTCTTCAATTCAGCCTAGCTGAATAAGGTTTTCTATAGAAAATATCCACTTCAGCCTAGCTGAATAAGGTTTTGTATAGAAAAGCTTCACTTCAGCCTAGCTGAATAAGGTTTTATATAGAAAAGCTTCACTTCAGCCTGGCTGAATAGAGGTTTCCATAGGAAATCTTCAATTCAGCCTGGCTGAATAGAGGTTTCAATGCAAAAACTTCAATTCAGCCTAGCTAAATAAGGTTTCTGTGGAGAAATCTTCAACCCAGCCTGGTTGAATAGTGGTTTTTTACATGTCTACTAAATATAAACTGGCGTTCATTGACCTCCTTCGCCTCGCATTTTGTTGTTAGGCTTCCAAACTATTAGTTTATATTAAAAATTTATAACAACAGAAAAATTATTCTATCATCGTGTAAATTAAGAACATTCAAAAATAGACCACTTTTTGTTGTTGTATTAAACGTTCTTATCAGAATTTTGTTTACAATGAAATAGATTTGAATTTTAACACGTGTGTGTTTTGTCACGAGTATAGGTGGGGTGAGCAAATGGGCAACATTGTAAAAAATAAAAAGCTTAGCCATTTTTGGGACATGTGCCCGGCCAGCTGGCCAACCCAATGACCAGTATAGGCGTACGCGGAATAGAAAGAAAAAACAACAACATCAAACGAGAACACGTGTTGCCTATGCGGTCTGCAGCGTTTGAGAAAAACGTGTAACCGCGCTAATCGGTGTATGGCAAAACGTGTTTCTATTTTTCGACATAGCTCCCTCCCACTGCCTGCCTCTCTCCTCTCGCTTTGAATGGTAATTCTTTTGGCACCAAATTCAATTAAATGGATTAATGGCTTTAGCCGGTTTTTGATCCCTACATTGTAGGGTTCACTGTAGCTTAATGTCAGCATTTTGTGCGTCGAACGGATTGTCAACTGAACCACAGGCGGAAATTTCCTCTTAACCATGTCGTGGCAAAGAAAGAAAAGATAGATAGCTAATGGCTCATTGGACGGCATGGGGGAAGTCATTGTTCTTTTGGTATGTCAAAATAAGTGGGGAAATGTTTTTGTCTTGCCTTGGAATGCCTGCCTATTGCATGGAACAAAGAATATATATAGGACACGTATCTATATGAATCATGTGTATTCGAATATAAGGAATGGAATATTTTTTGGTGTTAAAGAAGAAAAAATAAAAAATGAAAATTTTCACACATATTCAGCCAGGCTGAATTGAAGATCTCCAATGGAAACCTCTATTCAGCCTGTCTGAATTGAAGATTTCCTAATGGAAACCTCTATTCAGCCGGGCTGAATTGAAGATTTCCTAATGGAAACCTCTATTCAGCCGGGCTGAATTGAAGATTTCCTAATGGAAACCTCTATTCAGCCGGGCTGAATTAAAGATTTCCTAGGGAAACCTCGATTCAGCCGGACTGAATTGAAGATTTCCTAATGGAAACCCTATTCAGCCGGGCTGAATTGAAGATTTCCTAGTGAAAACCTCTATTCAGCCAGGCTGAATTGAAGATTTCCAAGTAGAAAACTCTACTCAGCCGGGCTGAATAGAAGATTTCTTTTGGAAACCTCTATTCAGCTAGGCTGAATTGCAGTTTTCATGTGGAAACCTCTATTCAGCCGGGCTGAATTGAAGATTTCCTATGAAAACCTCTAATCAGCCAGGCTGAATTGAAGATTTTCTAATGGAAACCTCTATTCAGCCAGGCTGAATTGAAGATTTCCTAATGGAAACCTCTATTCAGCCAAGCTGAATTTTTGATTTCATATAAAAACATCTATTCAGCCAGGCTTAATTGAAGATTTCCTAATGGAAATCTCTATTCAGCCAGGCTGAATTTAAGATTTCCTAATGGAAACCTCTATTCAGCAGGCTGAATTTAAGATTTCATAATGGAAACCTCTATTCAGCCAGGCTGAATTTAAGATTTCCTAATGGAAACCTCTATTCAGCCAGGCTGAATTTAAGATTTCCTAATGGAAACCTCTATTCAGCCAGGCTGAATTTAAGATTTCCTAATGGAAACCTCTATTCAGCCAGGCTGAATTTAAGATTTCTTAATGGAAACCTCTATTCAGCTGGGCTAAATTGAAAATTTTTTATCTGAAACCTTATTCAGCCAGACTGAATTGAAGATTTTCTATGGAAAATAATTATTCAGCTGGGTTGTATTGAAGATTTCCTATGGAAACATTTATTCCGCCAGGCTGAATTGAAGATTTCCTATGTAAACCTCTATTCAGTCAGACTGAATTGAAGATTTTCTATGGAAACCTCTATTCAGGTGGGCTGAATTGAAGATTTCTTAAAAGGAAATCTATTCCGCTGGGCTTAACTGATAAATTCTCATATAAAACACTATTCAGCCATGCTACACCTGCACTGACTACTGATATTTTTTATTAAAATAAACAAAGAGCTTCCATGTTCCCTTATTAATCGATCATTACACCCCAGATGATTAGCTATCTATTCCACAGTGGATCCAGCTATCGTTTCCTCATGTGGTGTCATCAACTCTAGCCTGTAGCTATCAGCTTTTCAGACAACAACAACAAAACTGAAACGTCTAGTGTGATATTTACGCTTATCACCTTCAGATTTGATTAACTTGAGGCAGTCAGACAGATAGACATGCGGGACGGACAGACCAGCAGGCCTATAAGCATTTTTAAACAATGGCGATAATGATACGAATCCGACGATGATAATAACCTGATGATGACATTAGAAGATAAGCAACAAAGCAATTCAAGCTCTCTTGACGTGAGGCGAACAACAACAACAAAATACATCAGATGTCAAATTAACTTTGAGGTGGTGGGAAATACGACTTAATTTATTTCCGCCTTTACGGCGATCGGCGGTATGATCTAAAGGTACTCTGTAATGGCCCAGTATGACCCCACCATTAAAAATGAGCTTTCTGTTACAAATTTGGGATTCTTAAATTGATATGACCTTGACTATGCCGCTTGAGGGTCTGTCACAACAGCATAACTGCCAGACATGAACTTCTGTAAAACCAAATCCCAATTACAACACGACACGAAGCTATTAACGCCAGCGGTTTGTAAACAGTTTTATTTTTTGGAGGGTTTTGTAAATTCATTTCAAACAACCTTGACTTATCAGCCAGCATGTTTCTTGCTTGTAATTTTCGTGTGTGTGCATGTGTGTGAGTTTCAATTTATTCCAAATGAAGTCAAGCTGAATAAAAGTTCCGAATTGTTATTGTGGGGCATGTTAAAACAAATCGGCAACAATTTCATAATAGAGAATACTGGCAATAGACTCTAATAAAACACTTAGAAAAGTTCGTTGACATCTGTAAAATATAACCTCAAATTGATGTAACGAACAAAATGGGAAACAAATTAGTTTTTAATATATTCAGCCAAGCTGATTTAAAAATTTAACATATGAAACCTGGGCTGAATTGAAGATATGGCCTCAAAAACCAAGCCCAATACAAGGTTTTCTGCCAGAAACCATATTTAGCTGAGCTGAATTGCAGATTTCATACTAGAAACCATATTCAGCTGGGTTGAATTGAAGAATTCCTATAGAAAACCTTATTCAGCTGGACTGAATTGAAGATTTTCTATAGAAAACATAATTCAGCTGGGCTGAATTGAATATTTTCTATAGAAAACATAATTCAGCTGGGCTGAATTGAATATTTTCTTTAGAAAACATAATTCAGCTGGGCTGAATTGAATATTTTCTATAGAAAACATAATTCAGCTGGGCTGAATTGAATATTTTCTATAGAAAACATAATTCAGCTGGGCTGAATTGAATATTTTCTATAGAAAACATAATTCAGCTGGGCTGAATTGAATATTTTCTATAGAAAACATAATTCAGCTGGGCTGAATTGAATATTTTCCATAGAAAACATAATTCAGCTGGGCTGAATTGAATATTCAGAATATAATTCAGCTGGGCTGAATTGAATATTTTCTATAGAAAACATAATTCAGCTGGGCTGAATTGAATATTTTCTATAGAAAACATAATTCAGCTGGGCTGAATTGAAGATTTTCTATAGAAAACATAATTCAACTGGGCCAGGTTGAATTGAAAATTTTCTATAGAAGACCTTATTCAGCTGGGCTGAATGGAAGATTTTCTATAGAAAACCTTTTTCAGCTAGGCTGAATTGAAGATTTTCTATAGAAAACATAATTCAGCTGGGCTAAATTGAATATTTTCTATAGAAAACATAATTCAGCTGGGCTGAATTGAATATTTTCTATAGAAAACATAATTCAGCTGGGCTGAATTGAATATTTTCTATAGCAAACATAATTCAGCTGGGCTGAATTGAATATTTTCTATAGAAAACATAATTCAGCTGGGCTGAATTGAATATTTTCTATAGAAAACATAATTCAGCTGGGCTGAATTGAATACTTTCTATAGAAAACATAATTCAGCTGGGCTGAATTGAAGATTTTCTATAGAAAACCTTATTCAGCTGGGCTGAATTGAAGATTTTCTATAGAAAACCTTTTTCGGCTGGGCTGAATTGAAGATTTTCTATAGAATACCTTTTTCAGCTGGGCTGAATTGAAGATTTCCTATGGAAACCTCTATTCAGTCATGCTGAATTGAAGATTTCCTATGGAAACCTCTATTCAGCCATGCTGAATTGAAGATTTCCTAACGGAAACCTCTATTCAGCCAAGCTGAATGAAGCATCTATTCAGCTATCTATACAGATAAGAAAAACTCTGCTTACCATGGAATTTATCTTTTAAAAATTCCTGAGCGTATGATTATTATTTTTGGGCTTAAAATATTTAATATTAAGTATACGCCTCCGACATATGCATTTTTCGAAGAAACTAATGCCACCAGCCACCTAATCTCTTACATTCCTAGTTTTTTATTTCAAATATTTACCTAGCTAATTAAAATTTATGATCTCCATGTTGATTTTGCACTTCTTTCGAATAAATATTTGCAGCTCTGATTTTTTTCTCTTTTTCTAGTCTTTGTGCTGGGCAAATATTTATTTTGGCTGTGGTTGTGTCGTTTTGAAAATTATTTTTGGGTAACAAAAATACCACGAACTGAACTGAAAACTACGACGACGATGGCTATGGCAGAGAAGTGCTGTAGTAGCCGTAGTAAAACATTTGTTTAAGATTAAAAATTAATTACCGAAATCTCATTGCAAAATGCTGAGGTGAGGTGATGAATGATTTCTGCAGTTGGTGTAGGTATATATGTGTGTGTGTGTTCGAATCTTTTGCAACCAAATAAAATGCATTAGAAATTTTGAATTTAATGCATGAAGTTTTGTAATTTATTGCATCATGCATGGTTGAAAGGAAGGCATACGATTTGAGGGTTGTGAGTGAAATTTTTCCCCCATTTTTTCTCTCTCTTCCCCTTCCTCTCATCACACTCTCTTGCTCAGTGTGACGTATCTGCAAATAACGAACAATGACACACAGAAAATACAATTATCAAAATAAGTAGAACATACGCATACGACCACAAACCCACCCGCCCTCTAGATATGTGTGTGAATGACATCGAATACCAGAGCAACCCCGCCAGCCACCCATGGGTCCAACAATAATGGCGGCAACGACATCATCCAATGCAAATGCCATTGCCACGGTCAATAAGTGAATGTTTTTTATTATTTTCCTCTTCAGAATTTCTTTGCCGTTCATGCTCAGTTTCAGTTCGTATCTTTCCCCTATGTGAACACTCATTTCTTTCGATTTTATTTTCTTCTTTTGCTGTTTGAAATAGTTTTATGGTCAGTTCTCTTTGTGGTCTATTCTATGTTACGGTCCATTTAATTGTCGTCGTTGCAAAAATGTGGGTAAAGGTTAGTTGGGTAAAATGTTGGCAAAAATTTAAATTTTTGCTTTCGATTTTTTTACTGGTAACAAATTCGAAATTATTAAAAAAAAAAATAATTTTCAATAATACCCGAATGGGTATTGTGTTAAAAAAAAAGCATTTCTTCAAACGTGGATTCTTATAAGAATCTTAATGGTCCTCGGAAAAATATTGTTTAAAAATTAACGACTACTACTGGTCCACGATTTTTTTTTTAAATCCGCTCATACTACTGGTCCTCGGTGGTACCATTCACCACTTTGGGTATATTCTATATATGTCTCCTATCAGACTCCGCCTTTTCGAAAGAACATTAACATAAAATTGAACAAACATGAATATGTATGTGATATGGATCCTATGCTAAATTCGAATCGATTTTATTTACATAAATTTAATATCAATTTGTAATATATATGGAATCTGTGTCTGCATCTCCACAAATTAAAAAAAAACTATAACGTCATTTTTGATACGTTTCATGCCAACCGGTTCAATATTTACATAAAATACAACGAAAATACAAATAGGAGCTATATCTAAACCTGACGAAAATATATATGGAAGCTATATCTAAATCTGAACCGATTTTCACGAATCTTAGCACACATCATTCTAGACTTAATTCAGTACGCTGAGCCAAAATTTGTACAAATCGAAACATATTTGGGGACTTTGATGCACCTTTTACATTAAATCGGACGAAAATGTATATAGGTGCTATATCAAAATCTGTACCGATTTTAACGAAACTTAGCACAATTTATTCTAGACTCAATTCAGTACGCTATGCAAAATTTCGTGTAAATCGACAAATATAAAGGGACTTTCGTGCACCATTTACATAAAATCGGATGAAAATATATATGGAAGCTTTATTTAAATCTGAACCAATTTTTTCCAATTATAATTGGAAAAAATTGGTTCAGATTGAAATTGAAGTTATAACTTCAATTTCAGCCTCGATTACGACGATTTTTTTCTCAAGATTTTTTTATTAAAATATGCGGAATAATTTCTTTCTTAAAATACTCACATTTATAAAATAATTTTGTTTTTGTTGTATTTGCATTCAATTTATGAAGAATGGATTCTTTGTCAGCAGTTTTTCCACAACTTTTTTTTTGAAAAGCTTTTGGATTATCTAAATTTATAATACGATTTTATATTTTTTAACCGATTTTTAAAAACGTTTCTGGTTGAATTATAAGTTGTTATTTATTTATTTATTTTTCTCTGATATCGCGGAGCGTATATAATTTTTATAAAATAATCTGATCCGGAGAACGTTTATTATTTTCATAAAAAGAATTGATAATTTTTTTTCCAATCTGTAACGTTTACCATAAAAGCTTTCCGAGACGATAAAGCTTTCAAGGATTTTCAATTTATTTTTTGTTTTTAATTTTAGATTAGTTTTAGAAAATTTATAATAATTTTTATTTACGATTTAAATTCAAAATTTTAAGAAAAGCTTTTGACGGTGTAAAAGCTTTTGAGTTTGATTTATCTATTTTTTTGTATAAAATATATAGTTCATTATCCACCATGGAGCATTTATCCAAATAACTTCGTTTTTAATTCTTTTTCAGCAATCACGTTTATCATCAAAGCTTTCCGAGACTTTAAAGCTTTCAAGGATTTTCACTTTATAATTACTTTTTGTTAAATTTTAGCTAGATTTAAGAATATCTATATACATTTTTATTTACGATTTAAATTTAAAATTTTAATTAAAGCTTTTGACGGTGTAAAAGCTTTCCAGTTTGATTTATTTATTTTTTTATAAAATATATATATAAATATCCACCAGGGAGAATTGATTAAATAACTTCGCTTTTATTCTTTTTTTTTCAGAAATCTCGTTTATCCTCAAAGCTTTCCAAGACGTTAAAGCTTTCAAGGTTTGCACTTTATTTGCTTAATTTTATATTGGTTTAAGAATATCTATAATAACTTCTTAGGATTTCGATTCAAAATTTAACAAGCCTTTGACGGTGTAAAAGCTTTCGAGTTTGATTTATTTATTTGTTTATAAAATATATATTTTAATATCCACCAGGGAGAATTTATCAAATAACTTTGATTTTTATTCTTTTTTCAGAAATCACGTTTATCATCAACGCTTTCCGAGGCGTTAAAGCTTTCAATGATTTTCAATTTATTTTTTGTTTTTAATTTTGGATTGGTTTAAGAATATCTATAATATTTTTTTTACAATTTCACTTCAAAATTGTAATCAAAGCTTTTGACGGTGTAAAAGCTATAGAGTTTGATGCCAATATCCAGCTGGGAGCATTTGTCAAATAACTTAGTTTTTTATTATTTTTTTAGCAATCGCGTATAACATCAAAGCTTTCCGAGGCGTTAAAGCTTTTAAGGAATTCCACGTTATTATTACTTGTTTTTAAATTTTAGATTGGTTTAAGAATATCTATAATAATTTCTCAAGATTTCAATTAAAAAATTTAAGAAAAGCTTTTGGTGGTGTAAAAGCTTTCGAGTTTGATTTATTTTTTTTAATATATAATTTAATATCCACCAGGGAGCATTTATCACATAACTTCGTTTCTTTTTATTTTTCAGAAATCACGTTTATCAACAAAGCTTTCCGAGACGTTAAAGCTTTCAAGGGTTTTCACTTTATTTGCTTAATTTTATATTGGTTTAAGAATATTTATAATATTTTTTTACGATTTCAATTCAAAATTTTAAGAAAAGCTTTGACTTTGTAAAAGCTTTCGAGTTTGATTTTTTTTGTTTTATAAAATATATAATTCAATATCCACCAAGGAGCATATTTGTCAAATAGCTTCGTTTTTTATTTTTTTTTCAGAAATCCTGTTTATCATCAAAGCTATCCGAGGCGTTGAAGCTTTCAAGGATTTTCACTTTATTTTTTAATTATTTTGGTTTGATGACTATTTTCCTCTATACTTTTCCTTTTCTCTGCTATTCCATTTATCATAAAAGCTTTCAGAGACACTAAAGCTTTCAAGGATTTCTACTTTATTTTACTCAATTTTTTATTGATCTTAGAATCTCTATAAAACTTCTTACGATCTGATAGATGTTTTTTTATTAAAAGCTTTCAAGCGAGATAAAAGCTTTCAAGTTTTATTTTTACTCCCGATACCGTTTTTATTTCGTCTTACAAAAAAAAACTTTCTTGAGAAATTTTCTCTTCACAAAGAACTTCCTCGTTTGCTAGTTTTTTTTTTTTGTTTCGAAATTATATCACGTATTTTCAAGGCGAATTTTGTAGATTTTCTTTTATTTTATTCCTTTTTTTGTTGAAAAAAAATTTATAACGGAAAAACACAACTACGCACTTTATACGCTGATGCTGCTGGCCGAGAACTAAAATCGAATTTTATTCCAAAATCAAAATAATTACACGGCGATATCTCTTGTTGTCTTTGTCGAAGTCGTAGTAGATGCTGTCGCTGTGGCTGCGGCTGTATCTGCCGATGCTACCGCTGGCATAATAATTGTCGCAATTTTCAAATGGCGATATTTGGTGGCTTTGCTGTAGCAGCCAATCCGCTGCAGCAATGTGCATTGAATTAATTGGTTTATAATTGAAAACTTAATTAAATGTGGATGTGTTTGCATTGGATTTGTATTTTTTCTTTTGTATTTCACTTTAGTAGAATTTCTGTTTTTCTATTTTTTCTGTTACAATTTATTTCATATTTTTTTGAGATTTTTCGTCAAACCGAAATTCAGAATTAATTACGACCTTAACATCCACGTCTACTTTTCACGAATAATCGGCGGTGATTTATGTAAAAGAAATTCAGTGGCAGGCAGACAGTCGAATCATTTTGTTATTCGTAAAAACGAAATAATTCGTCTTTTATTTTTTTCTATTCAATACTATTGGTATTGAAATAATTGTTGTTATTTTTGCCGCCATCCCGAACCAACCATTTTGACGAATGAAATTTGCATTCTTTTTTTTTTGTAATGCCGTTAAAAATAAATTAGCCAAAACAGTGAGATTTTGTCTAAGTTTTATCATCAGAAAATTTAAGAGGAGGAGATGAAAAAATCTACAGCTGTTTGGCAAATTTCAAACAAATTTTTAAGAAACTGAAACACTTAGAGAAAAAATTATACTTTTTTAATCTTCTAAAAAATTTAGTTTATAAGTATTTAGTATTACATTTAAACGATAATTTACAACTTGTGAACCGCCCTAATTATAAACAGCTGTTTTACATGTACATATGTTAATTAATGGCAGGCAATCAGCTGATAAACAGCTGTTGTATTAAATGTTCTTTTAAACAGCTGATTATGTTTAATATTTTAAATCCAAGTTTAAATGCATGAAAACATTTTTTAAAAAATCCAAGCCTAGAGTTTTGGTATTCTCTAAGAAGTATTTTTTAAAAAATCCACGCCTGGAATTTTTATATTCTCTAAAAGAACTATTTTTTTTTTAAATCCAACCCTACAGTTTTTATATTCTCTAAAAAATCCTGTTAAAAAGTCAACGCCCAGAATTTCGCTATTCTCTAAAGAATATTATTTAAAATAATACAGGCCTAGAGAGTTCCGATATTCTTTACAAAATCTATTCTTTAAAAAATCTTCGATATTCAGTTAAAAAATACTCTTTATAAAATTCACACATGGAGATCCGATATTTTATGGAAAATATATTATAATATTTAAAATACACGCCAATATCTCGAAAATGGTGGAGGAATTCACGCCTAGAGCTCTGATAAGGCCTTCTTATTAGAGGATTACAAGATCTTCATATTAGAAGAACAAGCGCTTTTCTTATTAGAGATTCAGAAGGCACTCTTATTTGGGAATAAGAAGGTCTTCTTTTTAGAATACCAGAAGGACTTCTTATTAGAAGACTAATACATTTTCATATTAGAAGACTAATAAATGTTCTTGTTAGAAGACTAGTACATGTTCTTATTAGAGGACTGATAAGTTTTCTTATTAGAAGGTTTTTCTTTTTAGAGATTCAGAAGACACTCCTATTTGGGAATAAGAAGCTGTTCTTTTTAGTATAACAGTAGGACTTCTCATTAGAAGACTAATACATTTTCTTATTAGAAGACTAAAAATTTTCTTATTTGAAGACTAATAAATTTTCTTATCAGAATACCAGAAATTTGAATTATTAAAAGATCGAAAGGTTTTCTTATTAGAAAATCAGTATGCTTATAAGAAATCCAGAAGTCATTTTTTTTTTAAAAATCAAGCCTAGAGCTCGGATTGTGAAAACATTCGTTTTATCAGATATCTGATCCATAAATCAGATAAGATCTGAAGGTCTTCTTATTTGAGGATTACAAGATATTCTTATTAGAAGAACAATATATATTCTTATAGGACTCTCAGAAGGCGTTGTTATTTGTGAATAAGAAGGTGTTCTTATTAGAAGACCAGATAGACATCATATTAGAAGACTGACAAGATTTCTTATTAGAAGACTAATAAGTTTTCTTATTAGTAGACCAGAAATTCTTCTTATTAAACGATAGAACGTTTTTCTTATTAGAAGATCAATATTTTATTGTGAAGGCCAGAAATTCTTCTTATTAAACGACAGAAAGTTTTTCTTATTCGAATATCAATATTCTTATTATGAAATGAGAAGTCCATGTTGTAAGATGACCATAAAAGTTTTTCTTATTAGAAGGCAAGTTCACCATGCATTTACAATGGTTTTCTTATTAGAATATGAATATGTCATCTTATTGGAAGATCAGTAGGTGTTATTTTTTGGAGAAAACCATCTTATTGTAATATTTCTTATTAGAAAGCCAGAAGGTCTGCTTATCAGAAGACGAGAACTTGTTTCGTGTTAGATCGTCTTCATATCAGAAGACCAGACGATATTCTTATAAGAAGGCCGTGACCAAGAGGACTTTAATTGGAATACCAAAAGGGTTTCTTATTAGAACTCCAGAAAGACCTATTAGATGGCATTTAGGGCTTTTAATTAGAATAACAAAAGTTGTTCTTATTAGAAGACCAGAAGATCCTCTTACTACATCTGCTTATTAGAAGTCTCGTAGGTTTTTTCACCAGAACGTATTCTAACTATAAGACCAGTAGATCTTCTTCTTAGATCTTCATATTAGACGATCAGTAGATTTTCTTATTATAAATCCAGGAGATTTGCTTTGAAGTTTTTCTTATTAGAATACCAGTAGTATATTTTATGGAAATAAAAGTTGATCTTCTTATTACAAGTTCTTAAAGTATCCTTAATTTATCCTTAATTTTTATCCTTAAATTATCTGAGGCCTCGATATTTAAATTCTAAAAAGTAACCTACTTGGAAACCCAATACATCCTCTTATTAGAGCACCATCCATATAAGAAAAACCATCCTATAAGAAAAACAGAAGTTGTTCTCATTAGAAGACCAGTAGGTTTCCTTATTTGAACACAAGTCGGGTTTCTTATTAGAAAACCGACTTGTGTTTTTTCTTATTGCTAGACAAGTATGACGTCTTATTAGAATATACACGATAGTCTGATTGGAAAATTAGTGACACATTTTATTAAAATGCCAATAGATCTTCTTATTATATGTCCCGAGGATCTTCTTATTAGAAGACTAGTGGGACTTTTTATTACAGGTGCAGTAGGACTTCTTATTAGAAAAAGAATAGGTCTTATTGTTAGAAGTAGAATTAATATTCTTATTATAAAATATCTAGGACTTGCACTTAAAAGAAAAATTAGTGTTAACCTATAAAAAGACTTATTGGCCTTCTTATTAGAGGATCAGAAGGCCATCATATAAGAAAAACAGAAAGTCTTCTCATTAGAAGAGCAGTGGGTATCCTTATTAAAAAAGAGAAAACTAGAAGGTTTCTTATTACAAAATAAGCAAGACTTCTTATTAGAATAAAAAAGATCTTCTGATTAGAAAATCAGTGACACTTTTTATTAGAAACCCAGTTGAAGTTTTCATTAGAAGACCCGTAGATCTCCGTATTAGGTATGGCTAGTAGGTATTTTTATTACAGGGCCAATATGACTTCTTATTAGAAGACCAATATGTCTTAATCTTAGAAGTACAATTGATCTTCTTATTAGAAAATCTATAGGTCTTGTACTTATAAGAAGAATTATTGGTATCCCACAGAATGACTTATTGATCACCTATTAGAAAATTTCTTGATTATCTAATAAGAAGCCACTTGGTTATCTAATAATACGATTTTTTCGTCATATAATAAGAAAATCAACTGGTCTTATAATTTTAAGGCTATTATTGGAAAAGATATTGGCCGTCTGATACGAAGTTCTGCTGTCCGTCTAGTAAGAAATTATATAGACCTCAAATAAGAATACTTACTGTTATGTCGGTAATATAATAAGAAGATCTTATAGTTTTCTTATAAAAAGACATATTGTTTTTCTAATAAGCTCTTCTAGCAAGATGACCATAAACGAAATCAAACAAGAATTTCTACTTCACTGTCGGCCATATAATAAGAAATTATTATAGTCTTGTTATAACAAGATATATTAATCCTCTGATTAAAAAAACCTTAGTTTTTTGATATGAAGATATCTTGGTCTTCTAATAAAAAGATACCTTCATCTTCCCATAAGAAGATCTCTTAGTCCTTCAATAAGAAGATATCTTACTTTACTATTAAGAAGGCTTTTTGGACATCTAATAAGATGATGGGCTCTTTGAATTCTATTAACTTTTTGTTCAGCTAATTGTAAGATTTTTGACTTTCCAATAAGAGTACTTCTGATTCGTCTAATAAGAAAACTTCTGCGACATATCCAATAATAATATATCATGGTCTTCTAATAAGAAGGTTAGGTGTTTTCTAATAAGAAATCCTATTCGCCTTCCAATTAGAAGGCTTTATTAGTCTTCCAAGAAAAAAACCTACTGGACATCCAATAAGAACCCCTATTGCTGTCCCTTCTTATTTTCTAATAAAACAACTTATTATCCTTTTTGTTCTTCTAATAATAAACTCTATTTGCTATCCAATTATAAAGCCTATTAGTCTTCCAAAAAGAATGTAAATATTGGCCTTCCAATAAGAATGTATATATTGGCCTTCCAATAAGAAAACCTATTGATCTTCCAATAAGAAAACCTATTGCTGATTTTTTCGCTTTTCTAATAGGAACAAGTGAAAAAGCGGTAAGTTCGGCCGGGCCGAACTTTGGATACCCTCCACCATAGATATATTGACAGGTACTAGAAATGAAAATATAGGGAACATACCAAAAAGTGGACCTATACCGACATTTCTAAAAACGGATTATGTAAACCATAATTAAAAATTTTAGAAAATTTTAAAGGATAATTATACTCTCAGCCTTATGGCTAATGAGGGTGTATAGACTTTAACACGGTGAAAATGTGTCTCATCGAAATATTGGTTCTAGACCCCATGTTTCTTTGGACCAAATCCGTTTCAGAAAATTTAGATTTCATCCAAACTTTGCCCATCTTATTATTTCTTCCATGCTTAGTTCAAATTCTCGAACTTCCAATCAGGGGCTAGGTCTAAATGCGGCTATAGTTAATTATCGAACCTTACGTTCTAATTGTTTATCTCTCTATCCTCCGCAGGTGAAATGATTACAAAAGAGACTTAGAACCAAACTCAAAACGCGGAACAAATCAGATAACTATTTTAATATAAACCAGTAAGGAAAGTAGAAAAGTCGGACGGGGCCGACTATATGATACCCTTCACCACTTTGGGTATATTCAACAGATGAATGCTAATAGACGTCGAATTCTGCAACCTATACTAAATTTTTCATTTGTTCAGATATACGGTTGCTTCTTACAATGGGACAAAATTACCAAAACTCGGCAGAAAATATATATAGAAGCTCTATCAAAATCTGAACCGATTTCTACACTTTCCAAATTTCAAAACTTTAGTACGTTGTGCAAAATTTGTGTCAATTTTGTGTAAAATTGGACGAAAATATATATGTAGAAGCTATATCAAAATCTGAACCGATTTCAATGAGAATGGCAGAGATTATCTTATATTAACTTCTGTATTGTACATAATTGTGTGGCAATCGGACAAACTTTGGGTCTTTAGTGCACAATTTACATAAAATCGGAAGCAAAAATATATAGGAGCTATATATAAATCTCATTTCACTTAAATCTCCAGACTCATTTTAGTACACTATGCCAAATTTTGTGCAAATCGAAATATGTATAGGGACTTCGGTACACTATTTACATTAAATCGGACGAAAATTTATATAGGAGCTATATTTAAATCCAAACCGATTTTCGAGAAACTTAACGTGCACTATTCTAGACTTAATTAAGTACGATATGCCAAATTTCGTGCAAATCGAAGGATATATAGGGACTTTGGTACACCATTTACCTTAAATCGGACGAAAATATATATGGGAGCTATATCTAAATCTGAACCGATTTTCAGCAAACTTAACACACATAAATCTAGACCTAATCCATTTCGCTATGCCAAATTTCGAGCAAATCGAAGGATATATAGGGACTTTGGGGCACCATTTACATCAAATCGGACGAAACTATATATGGAGCTATATCTAAATCTGAACCGATTTTCTCGAAACTTCGCAAACATCACTCAAGGCTTAATTTAATACGTTATGCCAAATTTCGTGCAAATCGAAAGATATATAGGGAATTTGGGGCACCATTTACATGAAATCGGACGAAACTATATATGGGAGCTATATCTAAATCTGAACCGATTTTCTCGAAACTTGGCAGACATCACTCTAGGCTTAATTTAATACGTTATGCCAAATTTCGTGCAAATCGAAAGATATATAGGGACTTTGGTACTCCATTTACCTTAAATCGGACGCAAATATATATGGGAGCTATATCTAAATCTGAACCGATTTTCAGCAAACTTAACACACATCAATCTAGACCTAATCCATTTCGCTATGCCAAATTTCGAGCAAATCGAAGGCTATATAGGGACTTTGGGGCACCATTTACATGAAATCGGACGAAACTATATATGGGAGCTATATCTAAATCTGAACCGATTTTCTCGAAACTTGGCAGCCATCACTCTAGGCTTAATTTAATACGTTATGCCAAATTTCGTGCAAATCGAAAGATATATAGGGACTTTGGGGCACCATTTACATGAAATCGGACGAAACTATTTATGGGAGCTATATCTAAATCTGAACCGATTTTCTCGAAACTTGGCAGACATCACTCTAGGCTTAATTTAATACGTTATGCCAATTTTCGTGCAAATCGAAATATATATAGGGACTTTGGGGCACCATTTACATGAAATCGGACGAAACTATATATGGGATCTATATCTAAATCTGGACCGATTTTCACGAAACTTGGCAGACATCATTCTAGACTTAAATGATTACGCTGTACCAAATTTCGTGCAAATCGAAAGATATATAGGGACCGTTTACATTAAATCGGTTAAATATATATATGGGAGCTATATCTAAATCTGAACCGATTTTTCCCAATTTCAATAGGGTTCGTCCTTGGGCCGAATAAGTGACCTATGCCAAATTTCATCCAATTCGGATCATAAATGCGACCTGTACTTTGTTTACAATTTAACATGGACAGACAGACAGACGGACAGACGGACGGACGGACGGACATGCTTAAATCGACTTAGAAAGTGATTCTATGCATATTCTCAAAAGGAACCATGTGTCTATCTCGTTTCCTTTTGCCTGTTACAAACATATGCACAAAGACATAATACCCTGTACCACAGTGTGGTGAAGGGTATAAAAAGGGGGTTATATGGGGACTACCCCAAAAAGGGGGTGAATATTAAAAATTTTTGGTAGAGAGATTTGTTACCATATACGACTACAAATTACCAAATTGCAGCAAATTCGGTTGAAAAATGCGCTCAAGAACCCCCAAATACCGAAAATTGGGGGTACCCTTATATGGGGGCTATCCGAAAAAATGGACCAATATTCATAATTTTTGGTGGAGAGATTTGGAACCTATTAGGAACCCAATGTACCAAATTTCAGCGTATTCGGTTGAAAAACGCGCTCAAGAACCCCAAAATTCCGAAAATTGGGGGGTACCCTTATATGGGGGATATCCGAAAAAATTCACATATGTTTATAATTTTTTGTGGAGAGATTTGGTACATATTAGGAACTCGAAATACTAAATTATAGCCAATTCTGTGGAAAAATACAATCAAAACCCCCAAAATACTGAAAATTAGGAGGTACCGTTATATGGGGGCTACCAGAAAAAGTGGACCTATATTTATAATTTTTTGTGGGGACATTAAGTACCCAATAAGAACTCAATGTACTAAATTTCAGCGTATTCGGTTGAAAAACGCGCCCAAGAACCTCAAAATACCGAAAATTGGGGGTACTGTTATATGGGAGCTATGTCTAAACGTGGACCGATATATCCTATCTTCGAACTTGACCTGCCTGCAGACAAAAGACAACCCTATGCAAAATTTCAGCATCCTATCTCAATTCCTTCAGAAGATAGCGTGATTACAACAGACGGACGGACGGACGGACATGGCTAGATCGTCTTAGAATTTTACCCTGATCAAGAATATATATACTTTATAGGGTCGGAAATGAATATTTCGATGAGTTACAAACGGAATGACAAAATTAATATACCCTCCATACTATGGTGGAGGGTATAAAAAGGGGGTTATATGGGGACTACCCCTAAAAAGCGGTGAATATTAATAATTTTTGGTGGGGAGATTTGTTACCATATACGACTACAAATTACCAAATTTCAGCGAATTCGGTTGAAAAACGCGCTCAAGAACCTCAAAATATCGAAAATTGCGGGTACCCTTATATGGGGGCTACCCGAAAAAATAGATCTATATTTATAATTTTTTGTGGAGAGATTTGCTACCCAATAAGAACTCAAATTACTAAATTACAGTCAATTAGGTGAAAAAATCCGGTCAAAACCCCCCAAAAACTGGAAATTGGGAGGTACCCTTATATGGGGGCTACCAGAAAAAGTGGACCTATATTTATAATTTTTAGAGGGGAAATTTAGTACCCGATAAGAACCCCATGTACCAAATTTCAGCGAATTTGGTTGAAACCCGCGCTCAAGATCCCTAAAATACCGAATATTGGGGGGTACCCTTATATGGGGGCTACCCGAAAAAATTAACCTATATTTATAATTTTTAGTACAAAGATTTGCTACCGAATAAGAACTCAAAGTACCGAATTTCAGCCCATTCGGTGAAAAAATACGGTCAGAACCCCCCAAAAACTGGATATGGGGAGGTACCCTTATATGGGGGCTACCAGAAAAAGTGGACCTATATATACAATTTTTAGTAGGCACATTTGGTACCCAATAAGAACCCAATGTACCAAATTTCAGTGAATTCGGTTGAAAAACGCGCTCAAGAACCTCAAAATACCGAAAATTAGGAGGTACTGTTATATGGGGGCTACCAGAAAAAGTGGACCTACACTAATAATTTTTTGTGGAGGCATTTAGTACCCAATAAGAACCTAATGTACCAAATTTCAGCGAATTCGGTTGAAAAACACGCTTAAGAACTTCAAAATACCGAAAAATGGGAGGTACCCTTATATGGGAGCTATGCCTAAACGTGGACCGATATAGCCCATCATCGAACTTGACCTGTCTGCAGACAAAATACGACTCTATGCAAAATTTTGGGGCTCTATCTCAATTCGTTTAGACGCTAGAGTGATTACAACAGACAGACAGACAGACAGACGGACAGACGGACATGCTTAGATCGTCATAGAATTTTACGCTGATCAAGAATATATATACTTTATAGGGTCGAAAATGATTATTTCTATGAGTTACAAACGGAAAATGTAATGTACCCTCCATACTATGGTGGAGGGTATAAAAAAGGGGGTTATATGGGGACTACCCCTAAAAAGCGGTGAATATTAATAATTTTTGGTGGGGAGATTTGTTACCATATACGACTACAAATTACCAAATTTCAGCGAATTCGGTTGAAAAACGCGCTCAAGAACTCAAAATATCGAAAATTGCGGGTACCCTTATATGGGGGCTACCCGAAAAAATAGATCTATATTTATAATTTTTTGTGGAGAGATTTGCTACCCAATAAGAACTCAAATTACTAAATTACAGTCAATTAGGTGAAAAAATCCGGTCAAAACCCCCCAAAAACTGGAAATTGGGAGGTACCCTTATATGGGGGCTACCAGAAAAAGTGGACCTATATTTATAATTTTTAGAGGGGAAATTTAGTACCCGATAAGAACCCCATGTACCAAATTTCAGCGAATTTGGTTGAAACCCGCGCTCAAGATCCCTAAAATACCGAATATTGGGGGGTACCCTTATATGGGGGCTACCCGAAAAAATTAACCTATATTTATAATTTTTAGTACAAAGATTTGCTACCGAATAAGAACTCAAAGTACCGAATTTCAGCCCATTCGGTGAAAAAATACGGTCAGAACCCCCCAAAAACTGGATATGGGGAGGTACCCTTATATGGGGGCTACCAGAAAAAGTGGACCTATATATACAATTTTTAGTAGGCACATTTGGTACCCAATAAGAACCCAATGTACCAAATTTCAGTGAATTCGGTTGAAAAACGCGCTCAAGAACCTCAAAATACCGAAAATTAGGAGGTACTGTTATATGGGGGCTACCAGAAAAAGTGGACCTACACTAATAATTTTTTGTGGAGGCATTTAGTACCCAATAAGAACCTAATGTACCAAATTTCAGCGAATTCGGTTGAAAAACACGCTTAAGAACTTCAAAATACCGAAAAATGGGAGGTACCCTTATATGGGAGCTATGCCTAAACGTGGACCGATATAGCCCATCATCGAACTTGACCTGCCTGCAGACAAAAGACGACTCTATGCAAAATTTTGGGGCTCTATCTCAATTCGTTTAGACGCTAGAGTGATTACAACAGACAGACAGACGGACAGACGGACATGCTTAGATCGTCATAGAATTTTACGCTGATCAAGAATATATATACTTTATAGGGTCGAAAATGATTATTTCGATGCGTTACAAACGGAAAAACAAAACTAATATACCCTCCATACTATGGTGGAGGGTATAAAAAGGAAGTAGTAGTCTACAGAAACAAATTTATTTAATTTTTTCTTTACTCAAATTGTCAAGAGTAAGTAACAAAAGAAAAAAGAAGAGAAGTAAAAGATAAACGAACAGCAACAAAAACAAACAAATTGTAAACAATAATTATGCAACGGCAAACGTTTACTGTTGACACCAAACAATTGTTCGGTTTGTTATGGGGGCTGTTATACTGGGAGAGCTGTCCGTCCGTCTGGCTATTTGTCACTTGCCATATGCAATAAAAAATAAATAGAGAAAAACACAACAGAAATTCCCACAGATACTCAGTTTCGCACACACATATATATATACACACTTGGGGGAATTCTCATGCAGAAGAAAATTTGCACAAAAAAATGAGCAACCACACAGCATCGTCATATTATGATTTGACATTTGCCACGCCTGTTAGAGGCGAGGGGTTAGAGATGGGAGGGGAAATGGGGACTGCGAGCAAATAGTTAAATAATAGACATTGGCCTATGTTCATTATATCATTACATACATAGTATGTCAATTTGTATGGATGCCATAGCTCTTCCGCACAAAGTTGAATGCCAGTCAGAATGTCAGCCGGGTGGGGGCTTAGCAACAGAGATGCTGCCGCTTCTTCTCCTCTGCATTGTTCGACACAGGGCCTGAATGAAATAGCTTTGTCTATTGTTTTAGCTGTTTTATTTTTTTAATTGTGTTTTGTTTTTGCTGCAGTTTCTTTTATTCTCTGGTGTAATATTTTTCTAGTGGCTTGGCTTTATTATGTATCTACTGTGTTCTGTGTTCTTGAAACAAAAGTGAAATAGATCGTTACTTATTGGAGGTCAGAAAAATAAACAAGATTAGAGATGCTATGGGTATTCTTATTGGAAGACAAAGAGGTGTTCTTATTGGAAGACAAAGAGGAGTTCTTATTGGGTGAAAAAGAGGGTTTCTTATAGAAAGATCCATAGAACTTCTGGAACACAAGAGGTATTTTTATTGGAAGAGAATGCGATTTTCTTATTAGAAGTTTAAGTCTGCTTCATATAGGCCAGAAAGTATTCTTATTAGAAGATCAGAAATGGTCTTATTATTATCTAGTAGTTATTCCAATTCGAAAACAAATGGACATTCATATTGGGTAGTTGTATTCATATTGGAATTTTCCTAATATGAATTTTTCTTAGAAGATATTGAGATGTTCTTATTAGAACTTTAAGTCCGCTTCATAGAAGAAAGAAGGTTTTCTAATTAGAAGATCAGAAGAATGTCTTATTAGTAATTCTTCTAATTAGAATGCAAGGAGATATTTTTATTATTATTAGAATTTCCTATTATGAATTTTTATTAGAAAACTAATACCTGTTCCTAGTAGAAGCGAATTCCCTACTCTTATTACAATATTAGGAATAATTTCTAATAGGAATTCAAGAGTTTCCTTTTATTGGATGACTTCTGTTTAGAAAATCATCAGGTCCTCATATAAAAAAAAATCCAATACATCTTCCCTGTTTATTTCCATTGACAATTTTTTTCTCAGATCAATAAAATTCTTAGAAGTGATAAATCGATACCATGGAAATTTCTTGTCATGAAAAAAATAAACAAGAATTTCCAAATGATTCATAGAAGAAGAAAGCGGAAAACAAAAACATATAAAAATAATTTTTAATATTTTTATATGATATTAAAAAAAACAATGCCTTAGAAACTGACCACGCCAATACAACGTGTTCAGATACAGACAAACATGGCTATGACGAATCGACAATTTGTAGATGGATTTTTTTTTAAATATTTTCCCTAGGTGTAATTTAGTTACTAAAAAATATTTTTTTTTTGAGAAATCCTATTGGTATTCTAGTAAAAAGAACTATTGGTATACTAATAATAAGACATTTTGCTATTCTAATAGGAATGTCTATTGGCCTTCTTATAAGGATTTCGAAATTGTTTATTTCATATTGAGGAGGTTGAATGGATCGCATTAGAAAATTTGGATAATGTCGTTATTGGTATTATTTGTTTGAGATCAATCGAAATCATTTTTCGACAGGGTTTTTTGATAAGAAAAGAATTATTATTGGATCTATTTAAAAAAATCAAGTCTATAGTCAGAAAAATGCTGGACAAATATATATAGATTTGTATACATAAATATTATAGAAATGCTCTTGAATATTATTCACATACAGGACGGAAAAAGTGAAGTGCATTACCACCTGGGAAAATTAAACTGTTAATGGACTTGTTTATTTGTATTGAGAAGGTTGAATGGCTCACTTTACAAAGTCTAGTTAGGAAAGTCTATAGTTAGGAAATTTGCTGGACAAATTTAAAAAAATATTTAATTAAAAAAACACACACACACACCTACAGCTCTGATGCCACGGATATGTAAGTATACAAATCAAATTATAGAAATGCTCTTGAATATTATTCACATACAGGACGGACAAATTGAAGTGCATTACCACCTGGGAAAGTAAACCTATTGAAGGTCTTGTTAATTTGTATTGAAATTGTTTATTTGTATTCAGGAGGTTGAATGTCTCGTATATCTATTGACCTTCTTATAAGGAAACCTATTAGTCTTATTGTTAGAAGATATATTGGTCTTATAATAAGACATACTCTACTTCTAATAAGAAGAAAACTTTGTCTTCTAGTAAAAACGCCTATTTATCGTCCAGTATTAGAATATCAATAGTTATTCTTATTAGAATACCAAAGAGACATTTCTTATTGGGTAGTTGTATTTCTAATATTAATTTTTATTAGATGATGAGATTTTCTTATTAGAACTTTAAGTCTGATCCATACTATTAGGAGATCAATCGAACTTTAGAATATCAATTGGACTTCTTATTAGATCTAATAATTCCTTTTACAGGTCTTGTTATTAGAAGATTTTCTTATTAGCACTTTAAGTCGGCTTCATACTATTAGAAGACCAATCAAACTTTAGATTATCAACAGGACTTTTTATTAGATCTAATAATTCCTTTTGCAGGTCTTCTTATCTGCAGACAAAAAGTATTTCTAGTCAAAACCCACGAGGCCTTCTTATTAGAAGACCACGAAGTTTTCTTATTAGAAAACCATGGTGTATTTATATTGAAAAAAACAGCAGCTCTGATTTTTAGATAACCAAGATGTGTTCTTATTGTAAGTCCAATAGGACTAGATACCAATAGGCCATCTTATTAGACGAACAACGGGTATTCTTCTATGAAGAGAAATTTGTGTCCTTATTGGTACACCAATAGACATTTTAATTAAAAAATCAATATTCATTCTTATTAGAAGGTCAAACAATCTTACTATTATAAGAATACCAATAGGACCTTTTAATAATAATTTTTTCAACCAATGACCTAGATTGCATTGAATGTCAATGTTAAAATTTTCCGTTTACAATATTCAATTCTATTTGTTTTTTTTTATTCAATAAAATTTATTTATAAATAAATTTGTAGCCAAAATGTATGGCGCCATGCTGTAGCAAAAAATCTAATTGAAATGAATTTAAAAAAGAAATCCACCAGAAAAACATTTCAGAAAAATAGATTTGAATTGAAATTAATTTAACGATTGACAGACAGAATAAAAAATTGCTAAACTATTGCGTTTCATCGGAAAACTGCATATCTACCCACCTTCCTACCAACAAATTTGCAGGACGATGGCCATAATGTGAAATAAACAGTGAACATCAATTTTGAAAGAAAAAAACAACAAAATATTGAAAACAAGAAAATCCAAATTATTTTCGCTGAGTAGAGTAACAACCTGTCAATAACACTTTTTTCAAAAACAGAATTGGATTGCCTTTCAAATAGAAAAAATAAACAAAAAAGCAGAAAAAAACAAAAAGAAATGACAGAATATTTGAAAGATTCAATGTGGATTTCGAAATTGTTTATTTTTGTATTGAAAAGGTTAAATGCCTCGTTTTAGAAAATCTGGATAATAATTTTCATGAGGTCAATCGAATTAATTTGTCTGACAGGGTTATCTGATAAGAAAACCAGATGGTAACCTAAAAGAAGTGTTATTGGATATATTATAAAAAATCCAAGTCTATAGTCAGGAAATATTCTGAACAAATATTATTTAAATCTGATGTCACGGATTTGTATACATACATATTATAGAAATGCTCTTGAATATTATTTACATACAGGAGGGACAAAGTGGTGTGCATTACCACCTGGGAAAGAAAAACTGTTGAAAGTCTAGTTTATTTGTATTGAGGAGATTGAATGGCTCATTTTAGAAAATCTGGATAATGTCATTACAGGTATAATAGGGCCTTTTGGAATATTTTGTTTGAGGTTAATCGAATTTATTTTCGAAAGGGTTATCTGATAAGAAATCGAGAAGTGTTATGGGATCTATTGAAAAATGTCAAGTCTATAGTCAGGAAATATGCGGGACAAATATTGTTTGAAAACCCATATCTCTAGCTCTGGTGACACGGATTTATATACATATTATAGAAATGCTCTTGAATATTATTCACATACAGGAAGGACAAAGTGAAGAGAAGTCCGGGAAAACCAGTTGGTTCCCCAAAGAAGTGTTACATTTAAAAAACACATGTCTATAGTCCGGAAAATTCCCGGGCGAAAATTTATTTTAAAATTATTGAAAACTATTAAAAAAGTTCCGATTTTTTCAAAAAAGAAAACATTTTTTTAAAAAGCCACGTCTAAGGCTCAACGTTTTTATTGGAAATATTATTCAAAAATCCCGGCCCTTCAAAAATATTATTTTAAAATATCCTCCACCCCATTACATTTATGCTTCAACTGATGTATGACTGATTAATTGTTTTTGTTAAATATTTACATATGTTTCACTTGGCCATAGATCAAAATTGAAATATATACATATATTTTTATATATGCAATAATTTTAATATTCCTCGACGACAACAGAAAAAAAAACTATTTTTTTTTTCTAACAACAATTCGTTTTGTGGGTCCCCCAACTAGCAACATCATTAGTATCAGTATGTACATGCTGCCCACTCGTGCTGCCTTTTTTTCCTTCGTCTACATATATCATCCGAACATTCCTACATATATAATTATGGGGAAAGCCGATGAGAATAAAAAAAAATAATATTCTAGTAGTATTTTTTGTCTAAAAATATATTCTTTTGAATTAGTTGTTGATTTTTCATTAACATGCCTCGGATCAATGGCTCTTTATTTTTTTTTTCTATGCAAACAACGCATGAGTCCACAGATATATTTCACAATATTATTTTATTTTATATTCATTGTGTGATGTCTGGTTAATAATTTGCAAAAATAATTTTCAAGATCAAACTCTTATATTTCAAGAACAAATTGACATATATATTTATAAAAAAATATTTACAGTGGAACATAGTTATGACGAGGATTGGTATGAGAGAATAATAATATAATGGATTTTTAATATGTTTTGACACCAAATGAGAAGACTTATTGGTGTTCTACTAAGCAGAACTTGTGTTTCTCTAAAGAAAATACCTAATGGTCCACTAATAGAAAAACGTACAGGACTTGTAATAAGAACATATCCTGGCCTTCAGATAAGAAGACCTGTTGATTCTCCAATAAGAAAACATGTTAGTTTACTAATAAAAAGGACTATTGGCCCCATTTAAGACGATCTATCGATCTGCTAATGAGAAGACCTATTGGTTTTCTAATATAAAGACAAAATCTAAAGGTTAGGTTTTGGGATGTGCAGTCACATTTGTGACTGCAACACTCTGAGACCGGTTAGGTCCGTTGTGATCATCCACAAGAAGAGATACAGTGAAGAGACCAAAGACAGATCTATAGGGGAGAGAAGATTATTAAATTAAAGGAGTGTTGAGAATCTTACATGAATGAATAAAAGAAGAATGAAGGTCGATGACCCAATGAGTCAGACAGAAGATGTGTTACGTGCCAATGTTGTATGCTCCTAACCACTTTATGTTTCTAATTATGCTGTAGATTAGAGCAGGTTCGGTTGTTGAGAAGAAGCTGAGACTCGGTAGAAAATGAGCACCCATTAGTCTGTGTCGCCTGTAAGCCAGGGTTGGGCAATGACACAGGAGATGCTCAATTGTCTCGTCTCCTCCTCGTCAACACAGAGTCTACAGCAATCAATTGCATCAAGATCCCATTTACTAGTAAAAGCCCTGATGTTGCAGTGACCAGTGATGATTCCCGTCATCACTCTAATTTCAGCTTTGCTCAGGTTCAATAGTGAGTGCGTTCTTTTGGTAGACAGAGTCGGCCAAATGGATCTTGACACATTGCATCTAGGTTCGTTGTGCCAAAGTTCACCGCTCATTTCGTCAAAGAATGCCTCAAAATTCCTATAGAAAAGACATATGGGTGGTTTGATTGAGTCATCAGTTTCTAGATCGGTGGATTGAGATCCTCGTCTAGCTAGTTTGTCCGCTCTTTCATTACCCAAGATGTCACAATGTCCTGGTACCCAACACATCCTATAGCTATGGTTAAGTTCTTTCAGAGCTAATCTACACTTAAGGACGGCTTCGGATTTGATGTAACAAGATTTGATGGCTTTAAGAACCGCTTGACTATCCACAAAGATAGTCACCGGTTCAACGACCTCAGCATCTAGACTTTTTATCAATTCCGCTCCTTCCAGATCGCGAAGATTTCAGTTTGGAAAATACTACAGTTGCTATCCAGCTTGTAGGTTAACTCAAGGCCTAACCTTTCACAGTAGACGCCTGCCCCAGTACCTTCTTCCATCTTGGATCCGTCTGTATAGAAGGCCAGACCGTCCAGAGGAGGGTTACTTCGTTTCCAGTCGTCTCTACTAGGAATAACGACATCTACATCGTCAAATCTAAGGATTGGTAATATATAGTCGCTGGTTCATTCAGAACACTACCATGTCCAAAGGTACAGTTCCGCCAGAGTTTTTGTTCATGCACCCTTATGGCGCTACGCGCGGCCTGACACTTAATGCTGAGGCCCAGAGGATTGGAATACAGCATTGCGTTCAAAGCTGCTTGTGTCGTACTCCTTCTGGCTCCTGTAACTAAAATCGCGTCGGATCTTTGTACCTTGTCTAATTTACTGGATGTCGACTTGAGGCTTAGACTCCAATCTAAAACTTTTGTAGAAGTTAAACAGATAAAATATAGATCATATATAATATAGAAATGCTCGTGAACATTATTTACACAAAAGTTGGATAATGTTGAATACTTTGATTTTGGTCTTTTGACAAAAAATACCTTTTGGTTCCCCAATAAGAAAACTTTTTAGTTAACTAACTGTTGGCGCCCAAATAAGACGACCTGTCGAACTTCTAATAAGAAGACCTATTGATTTTCTAATATAAAAACATGTTGGTCCTCCAATCTAAAACTTTTGTAGAAGTTAGACAGATAACAGATAGATCATATATAATATAGAAATGCTCGTGAACATTATTTACATACAAGGCGGATAAAATTGAAATGGAATTATCCAAAACGAAGAAAAAATTAATGTTAAACACTTTGTTTTTGTAGGTATTGCAATCCATTAAATGTTAATTTTATGTATGTAGTAGCATGCGTTGTAAATTATTTTGTACTATTGTCAATGTAATGGAAAATTTTCATTCATTCGAAAATAAACTGTCAATTCATAACCATCCAATTAAATACTTATAATGAACTTAGGAATTAACTATAACAATATATTTGCAATGAAAGAGAAAGCCAGAGAGATACTACATCCCTATCAATATGCGACGCGTTTCTCCGTTGGTTAAGCGGCTCTTCAGGCATATTGGGCAATGTGGCTTACAAATGTCGTTACTTGATACGTTGTATTTATGTCGAATATTATTGGGAAAGTGCATCTATTAAAATTCAAATTCAATCGTGTCAAGGTTCGGACATTTGGCATCACACCAGAACATGCCTTTTCAGAACAGATTTTTTTGTAGTGACGGTTGTTTTTTCTATACAGACTACAATATTTTTTCTTCTATGGTATATAACTGCATATTGTGCAACCTTAGGAAGATAAGGAGGTGGCTTTGAACGCTAAGGCGCCGGACAAGAATCAACAGATGCCATGGGAACCAGGTTTCAAATTCCAGCCGGACTCAAGCTATATTTATTGAACAGTATTCTGTTAATCCTTTGACGAGTCCACTCAGAGTCAGAAAACATCTACTTAATATCTGCTACCTCTGGAAGTAACTGCCTGAGCTCCATATATATTGGCTTCAATGCTTCTGTACTTATTTCCATTATGTGGATTGGCAAACCAGGAATATTACGAGTATATATCATTCTACAGTTTACGGAATATCTTCAGAAAATAATTCAATGGACCTTTATAAAATCTGATATAGTTAGAGAGTTGTTTTTAATTTTTGAAGCTAACTCACACTTAGTCTCAATTAAGTTCTGTTCAACATTGATTTATATGCTCAACTTCTTTATTATTATTTTTATTTAAATATATTATTCTGACTTTACGGGATAGGTTCGTCCCTGCAATAGCAATTTACCGAACGGTTTGTAATCATTGATAAAAGTCATGGTAAAATTGAAGTGACATATTATGGTGTAGGCGGGAAAAATGTCATCAGTTAAAATGAAATTGGTGACGTTGTATTTATAGTTCTGTAATAAAAACAAGAGAGTGGGAATTAGAAAAACAAAATTGAAGAAAAATAACGAATATCTTAGCCAATCAAATTTTAGAAGTTCGCATCAGCAATATTTTTCGTAGAATAAAGATCCAAAGGTAGATTAGTTGTAAAAATTATTTCTCAAGTCATATCTGAATCCTAAAGAATATTTTTCAAGTAATATCCAAGCTCTAGGCCTAGATTTGTAAAAGGAATATTTCTCAAGCAATTATCTGAGTCCTAGTGACTGATTTTTTAAAGAATAAGTCTCAAGCAATATCTGAGCTATATCCATAGATTTTACATAGCATAGTCATAGCAACGGTGGAACAGGTAACCCCTTTAGGACTTACCTTTGTTATGGGACACGAAAATGGTACATTACTCTTCAGCATCACCTCATTGAATATCGATTTGAAAATTGGCACCGGAATATTCTGCTTTTCCAACGTATCACAAAGATTAAATTTAAAGTCAAAAAATTTCAAATTCCGTTGAGATTTTGGAAATCGTACATGAATGGTCATCGCAATTTCTGCATTTCGTGCAAGTTGACGTCCAACCGCTAAGAAGATATTCAAACTGTAACGATTTGTAGACACTTTGTGGAAATCACATTCAAAACCACTGAATATCGAATTAAGTCGCGTTGTGGTAAAATTGTGAACATCATAATTGTAGCCACGTTTTGCGGACTGTCACCGGGAGGAGAAATATGAAAATTCAATTTAAAAAAAAAATCAATTTGTTTTGTATAGAATTCTGTTACCTGAATTTCTATCAACACATTTAGGATGATTAGGTAATACAATAAATTACCGCAGAACATTTTTCACCAATAGTTATTTTTTGGAATGTCAGGAAGTTGTAAAAACATACAACCATTAAGCCCTAATTTTTTCGGTGTAGATGATCTATTGATTTGCTTTTAATTGATTTTTTTGTACCACATTTTAATTACAAAGTGATTAACAGATAGACTTGTATATATCGATAATATAGAAATGCTCGTGAACATTATTCACATACTACAGGGTGGTTAAATTGAAACTCAATATCACCATGGAAAGAATACCTGTTGAAGGTCTTTGTGTCGGTTTATCCGAAACGAAAAATTAAAGTGTATGTTTCTAATTTTTGAAGAACATTTTCATTTGTCGAATAGCAGTGCCTTTATTAGACTTCTGCGTGTTCCCTAGAATATATTCGATTTGATCTGGCCTACGCCGAAAACGTGTACAATTTTATGTATTAATAGGATATACAAGGTGAGATGAAAAACTGCAACCAACTTCAGACTGCTGTCATTTTCCAGTGACAGCTCATTATATTGTTTTCAAGCGTCCAAAAGCATTTTGGTGAGAATTTTCGAGTGTGTAGTGTGATTTCTTTGTATTTGTCTGGCACTCCAGCATCTAAATGTGAATAAAACTTTTGTGTCTCGTACCATCGCTCGTTACCGCGATACTGCGTAGCCCGAATATTGAAAAATAATCTTGCGGTAAAGCCATTGAAATTCCAAAATGTGCAAGAACTTACACCGCAACAGGAAGAAAATAGTCTCAAAAAGAGTTAGCTAAAGAGTAGCTTCGCTTGGCCGAAAGTGGTAAACTACCGAATTTGATCTTCTCCGATGAGAAAACATTTGTGGTCCAGCCAAAGAGGTAAGCTGAAAATGTGCAACTTCATTTGGCCACCAGAACTCTAGCGCCGGCCATGGTGATGGTGTGGACCGTCATAACAGCCGATGGTCGCTCTCCGCTCGTATTAATCGACCGTGGCATCAGAATAAATGCCGAATATTATCGCGAAAATATTCTGGGGTGTATTAAAGCCTTGGGCACGCAAACATTTTGACCGCAGACCTTGGATATTCCAACAGGACACAAAACCATCGCACTCAGCACGCGCCAACCAAGAATGGTTAAAAAATGAGGTTCCTCGCTTTATTTCCAGCGCACAATGGCCACCAAATCTCTGTATACCAATCGGTTGGACTATTATGTCTGAAGTATTTTGGAAAGCAAGGTTGACACTAAGAAATACAAAAGTGTCGATCACCTCAAGCAAGCGCTTCGCCGGGAATGGGCCAAAATACCGCAGAGCAATATTCGGGCAGCGTGTGACTGTTTCATTGGCGATTTGAAAGGCATAATTCATGCTAAAGGTGACCAATTCGAAAAAATCTAAACTTATTCGAAAATTTCATTATATTTTCGATATTTTTTGCTTTCATCCAATAAAATTTAAAAAATGTAAAAATTATTACGTTTGACTTTGTTGCAGTTTTTTATCTCACCCTGTATACTGAAATAAACACTCTTTGAGGCTATTGCATTTCAGTTCATGCACCCTGTATGTGAATAATATTCAAGAGCATTTCTATATGATCTTTGCAGTTCGAGTCTGATCATGAAATTGGAATAACAACTTCACAGTAACGGCTTCCTGTATTTATTTGGCTATAAACCTCCCGCCAGACTAAATCACATTCTACAAGACGCTGATACCACCAGTGCTATTATATGAATCTGAAGCATGCATACTTGCGCAAGCAGATAAGGCAGCTCTTGGAGCGTTTGAGAGAAAAATTCTCCGAAAGATCTATGGGCCGATCTGCGTTGACGGTGAATATCGCCGTAGAATGAACCATGAGTTGTACCAGCTATTCTCTGACATTGTTAGACGTATTGAGCTGCAGAATGGCTCAGAAGGCATATAAAAGCTAACCAGCTGATGGTTCATGCAAAAGGGGAAGGTCACGAAAGAAATGGAAAGACCAAGTGGAAGACAACATTGCCGAATATGGTCTTTCAAATTGGAAAAATTGAGCTGAAAACGACACGCCTGGAAATCTTTTTTAAGCTCGGCTAATGGAACGAATGTTCTGTCACAAGTCAGGTAAGTAAGTAAGTAAAGTTTCTGGCTATAAAGACTACACTGGCCTCGTTTTATAACAAAGCGTGGAAGATGTTGTCTGCGCAGGCGCTTTAAATTGTGAGAAGCTCATTATTGTACATCGTACCATTTATTCCTCAATCATAGGATCCTCGTATCTTGCCTCCCATATTGTCGTCGTTATGTCATTAGTTAACATATCTAATATAGAAATGCTCCTAAATATTATTCACAAAGGTATTTCAGTTTATCGGAAATGAAAAAAATATAACTATAGTTTTTCTTTCGACGGGTTCATTTAGCCTCTTTTTGTAATAAAGCGTGCAAGAAGTATGCTGGTCTGGGTTCTTTAAAAGGTGAGAAGCTCATTATCGTGTATCTCGTACCATTCATTCATCATGAATAATAGGATCCTCGGATTTATATAATATAGAAATGCTCTTGAATATTATTTACACGGGTCTTTATTTCAGATTATCGGAAATAACGATAGCAAAGTTCTGCTTCTCCTTCGACAGGTTCATTCAGTACATTATATTTTCATTCAGTATTCGACTTAAATATTATGTTTAAATAAAATTTCTTAAATTGTAATTTTTCTCAAAAGGAACCTGCAAAAATTGCATTATATGTCTACTATAAAATTTTGGCTACAACCATTCCGCCCATTTGCCATTTAACAAAAATAAAAATCAACTTTGCTAAACAGTCACCTCTAGTCAATCATATATATGGCATTTAAATTTCACGAGTGACAAAACGTCAGTGTTTTTCAACAAGTGTTCTCTATTCAAATACCAAACAACCACAGTGTCGGCTACCACCTTTATTCATCATTCGAGGCATACTATAAGGCACACGCTTCTATAATAACACACCGATATAGTTTTGCTTGGGTAAATAAATCCGCTAATGTTGAATAAACAGATGCCTTGTCGTATCGCAGAATAAACAGAAACAACAAACAGTTGTTGCAAATAATATTTGTATTTAACTTTTCTATATAGATTTCAATTATTTGTTTAAAAAAAATAATAAAATCGGAACCCAAAACACGTGTCCAGTTGTTCTCCTTCTCTGCCGCTGGGCTTTAATTAGACAAATATTGACAAAACAAATTTTTCTATTTGTTAACAGTTTCCGGTATAATGGGATAAAAGTGGGGAAACGAAAAAAAACGTGATTAAAAATTTCAACATCTTATCTTTAAAAAAATATTGGAAATAATAAAAAAATATATTAATTAAAACCATAACATCTTTGCATAGCAAACCTTACCTATAGAGTTATCTCTAGAGTTTGATAAGGAATTATTGGCATTTCAAAAGCTATGGACCACAGAAGAGGCCATTCGGGTCTTGAGTGAAAGAAGCTGTTCTAACTTGGAAATTGCAAAGGGACTTACATTGTGCCAATTAGTGGTCATATGGGAACAAAAACGGTGTCCCGTTATTCCCAAACCTCAAATTAGAGGTCGTACAACGCTTATAAGTTGTGTGGGCCCACGTCTAATGATAAGGGAAATGTAATTTGATAACTTTTAACACCAAAATATGCTTCGTACGTAATAAGTTAGTCATTGAAAAGTGTGAAGAGCCCTTCCCGACAGTATCTGGAAGTGTTTGTATCTCGAAGTGTTTTGTGTGTTTTGTGCACATAGGCCTACCTCGCAGTGGCTGAGCCACAGGCGTATATGCGCCCACCAGCGTACCACAACCCCCGCGAAGCTTCCCAGAGGCAACACCAACTGTCAGGCTGGATCAACAGATCCAGGGGCAACTGACACCCACGGTACGGAAAACCTCCGCTCAGGCTCGAGACCGAAGCCTCCCCCAGTTCGACGCAAGTCCGAGCTGCTATCCCAAAACAAAACTCAACTGCATTCAAAAACCGCAGGCGGCCCTTCCCGTGCCCTTCCCGACACCTAAAAACCTGTATTATAGGAAAAAAAAACTTCAAAATCAGGGTAAAGACTTTTCAACTAGCCCAAAAGTTAAACTGTGGTCGACTGGAAACGTGTGATCGGGTCCGATGAATCCAAATTCAACCGTTTTCATCAGATGATAACCATCATTAGTCATGAAAACGACTTCAAAGGCCCAATGTGAAGCACGGTTGAGGAATTGCCATGGTATGGGTAGGCTTTAACATGTGGGTCCTGGACCGATGTAAACAAATTCACAATATAATATTGAAAGAAGTCTATTGAGAACATTGTAGAGTCATATCAACCGATCTTGGTAGAGAGGAACGCCTATCCTGTAGGATAAGTAATTATGAACAAGACGGTGATCAAAGACACTCGTCCAAAATCGTAATTGAATATCTTCGTGAGCAAAATTTTCAATTAAGACAGTGGTCAGCACAAAAATTTCGACATCAATCCGAAGGATAATTTGGGACCAATCGTAAAGAGAGAGGTGGGGCAGTATCAATCAGCCCCTAATAATTTAGACGAACTTTGGCAGCGAATCTGATGTGATTGGAAGAATATTTCAAATGAAATTGTACTAAAATTGTTAGAATGTATGCCAAATTGCATAAATTACGCAATAAAAATATAAAACTACGATATAAGTAATAAAAATATTAGTTTTCTGCGAATTTGTTCAAACGTGCAAAAGTGAGTACATTGGAGTTGATCTAATTTTCTTTATTTTTTCTTAGAAATCTAAGAGTTACATTTTCAATTTTATGTAGTTTTGTTAAGAACATTAATACATCCCTCTATCCAAATAAAATACATATTCGTTATGGTATACTGACTATTTGCGAAGCTACAAGCGCCAGAAATCTTTATGCAAAAAAATATTATCTTGAAATATTTTGGGTATTTGCAGCTTTTTGTCGATAACTCTAGCATTTGGTTGGCTACTTTAAGATAATTTGTATCAGATGAAAGATAACACATCCCTCTTTCCAAATAAAATAAATATTCGTTATAGTGTATTGACTATTTTTGAAGCTGCAACCTCCAGAAAATGTTACGCAAAAATAATTGACTTAGAAAATTTTAGGTAGTTTCAGATATTTGGTGAAATCCCACGCATTTGGTTGGCTACACTGAGAAAATTGGTATCACATAAAAGATAACACATTCCTCTTTCCAAATAAGATACATATTCGTTATGGTATACTGACTATGTGTGAAGCTACAGCCTCCAGAAATCTTCACGCAAAAAATAAAAACTTATAACATTTCGGGTAGTTGCAACTTTTTGCCCAGAACTCTGTCATTTAGTTGGCTACACTGAGCTAATTGGTATCAGATAAAATATAATACATCCCTCTTTCCAAATAAAGCACATATTTGTTATGATATACTGACTATTTTTGAAGCTACAGCCTCCAGAAATCTCTGCGCAAAAAAAATCAAACTTATAAGATTTTGGGTAGTTGTAACATTTTGCCCATAAGTCTGGAATTTAGTTGGCTACACTGAGCAAACTGGTATCAGATGAAAGATAACTCATCCCTCTTTCAAAACTACATACATATATCGTTAAAAATTGATTACCTTAGAAAATTTTGGGTAGTTGCAGCTTTTTGGCGATAACTTTTGCATTTGGTTGGCTACACTGAGAAAATTGGTATCAGATGAAAGATAACACATTCCTCTTTCTTAATAAAATACATATTCGCTATGGTACACTGACTATTTCTGAAGGTACAGCCTCCAGAAATATTTACACAAAAAATTACAAACTTATAACATTTCGGGTAGTTGTAACTTTTTGCCCATAACTCCGGCATTTGGTTGCCTACACTGAGCTAATTGGTATTAGATAAAAGATAATACATCCCTCTTTCCAAATAAAATACATATTCGTTATGGTATACTGACTATGTGTGAAGCTACAGCCTCCAGAAATATTTACGCAAAAAATTACAAACATATAACATATCGGGTAGTTGTAACTTTTTGCCCATAACTCTGGCATTCGATTGGCTACACTGAGGAAATTGATATCAGATGAAAGATACCACATTCCCCATTCTAAATAAAATACATATTCGTTGGGGAATACTGACTATTTTTTAAGCTAAAGGCTCCAGAAGTATTTACGCTAAAAATGATTATCTTAGAAAATATTGGGTATTTGCAGATTTTTGGCAATAACTCAGGCATTTGGTTGCCTACACTGAGTTAATTGGCATCAGATGAAAGATAATACATCCCTCTTTCCAAATATAATACCTTTTCGTTATGATATACTAACTATTTTTAACCTACAGCCTCCAGAAATCTTTACGCAAAAAAATGATTACCTTAGAAAATTTTGGATAGTTTCAGTTTTTTGGCTATAACTTTAGGTAACTAAACATAAATGTTGATAACTCTGGCATATGATTGGCTACACTGGTCTAATTTATAGCAGATGAGGTACTAAAATGATCGTTTCAAAATCATCGGGTTCGTTCACTAAGATCCATCGAATACATGAAGAGTTATGACCTCTGAAAAATCCGTACGGCAAAAAACTTCTGCCATTGTAAATTTTGGGTAATTGGACATTTTTAGCTACAACTCTGCTATTTTGACAGATAGGTTGACAAATCCTTTGAAGCCCCCAAAGGTTAAGTGTTCTTATATAAAAATTAAATTATTTAATTTAGATCCATCGGTAAGTTCAAAAGTTATGCTACTTAGAATATAAATACGCAACAAATAAATGTTGAGGAATTTTGAGTAACTAAGCTATTTCTTCAATATTTAAATAGTTATATCGACATATTTTGTATTATAGCCTAGACAAAAAATAAAAATGTTCCTCATTTTTATGTGTTGTTAATGCACAAAATCAAACTGAATTTATACTGAATTAAGCAATTTCAATATGGCAATGCTGTATTTGATTGTTGTCAAATTTGCTTACGTTTACATAAAAATTAGAAATAAAGGCAAAATTCAACATTTCTTCAAATTTGGACCTGTTTTATCTTCATTATAGCTGTTAGTTTTGTATTATCAATTTCGAAAACTTACTGAATTACACTGGTTCATAAATGAGGTTCAAATTAAGAACTTTTTAATGCAAATTAAGGCTGTCTACTTCAAAATCTAGATAATTTATTAAGAAAAGTAGATAAATTTTAAGGTTACAACCTTTAAAAAATGAATACAAACAAATTGCCCCAAATTAAAAGCGTACTGGGTAACTAAACATAATTACTGATAACTCTGGCATATGGTTGGAAACACTGACATGATTTGTAGCAGATGAAAGGTTAGATATTACTCTTCACAAATCAAGTTCATTCACTAAAATCCGTCGAATACTTCTAAAGTTGTGACCTCTTAAAAATCCATAGGGAAAATATTTCAACCATTGTAAATATTGGGTAATTGGACATTTTGGGCCATAACTCTGCTATTTTTACAGTTAGGTTGGCAAACCTTTTGTAGCATTTCAAGGCGAGGAGTTTTTCTTTAAAAACCAGGCTCCTTCAATTAGCTACTCCAGTTAGATTCATAGTTATGGGGCCCAGAATATCAATACGCAGAGAATTTTGAAACTTGAGAAATTTGAGGTACAAGAATATTTTTGGCAATAACTCCGTTATTCATTTAGTTACATCATTGAAACCACTATGCATTTATAGCTTAGATGTTACTCTTTCAATATGTAAATATTTTACATTGATACTCCGACTAGTTCAAATATTAAGATTCATAGGAAATCAATGTGCATAAAAATTTAAAGTTAAGAAATTTGAGGGACACGAATATATTTTGAGATATCTTAGTTATTCGTTCAGGTGCAGCATCGGCCCTTCTACACCTTATAGCTAGGAAGTTCTTCTTTAAAAATTAACATATTTTCCCCTGACATCCCAGCTTCTTTAGAAGTTATGACCCGCAGAAAGTTAATGCTAAAAAAATATTTATAATGGGAAACTACCGAGTGTTGTTTCAAATTGGCAATACCTTTAATATTTTGTCAAATATGTTGGCAACACTGTTTGACCATTTTAGGACATAAATACTCTTCTTTCATCAAGTTATTTTATTAAGATATTATGATTACTTCCAAAGTTATGGGCCCCGGAAAATCATTACGCTATAATATGTTGAAAAATATTCACATGATTGGCAGTATTGTAATAAGATAGGTTGGCAACACTTTCAATTATTGAAAGAAATTATAGATTAAAATTTCTTTTTTCAATTGCTGTTTAATTTATTTTCAGAATTTAAGTCTTCCAATTGGTTTCCATTTATGGTTCCTTTGGCTTCTTGAGATAGGTCCGCCCCTGCAATAGCAAATAGGCAAATGGCTTGTAATCATTGTAAAAATTCATGGTAAAATTGAAATGAGCAATTATCGTATAGGCCGGAAAAATATCATCTGTTAGTATAAAATTGGTGACATTATAGACAAAGTCCTGCAGGAAAAAAAGAGCGGGTAAAGGTAAGGGTTATTATTTAATTACAAAGGAATGACTTCTTTTCCAAAACTCAAACTCCCCACTTACCTTGTACACGGGACACGAAAACGGCACATTACCCTTCATCATTATTTGATTGAATACCGATTTGAACATCGGTACTGGGATATTCTGCAACACCAGCGTATCACAAATATTAAATTTCACATCGAGAAATTTCAGAATTTTCGTAGTCTTCTGCATTTTTATGTGTATGGCCATACCGATTTCCGCATTTCGTGCCAATTGTCGACTTGGCGACATATGGGCACCTAGACTATAACGATTTTTCGCCACCTTGTGCCATTGGCATTCCAATACTTTAAATACCGAATTTATTCGGTGGGCCGTAAAATTGAAAATTTCAAAATTGTAGCGGCGACTGGCGGACTAGCGAAAAATAAATTTGAAATTTTTATTATCAAATTTCTATATCCTCCTTATATCCCTTACCTCTCCAGGTTGTAGGTAACCCATTACCAATAGGGAAATAATTAAGAACCGATACAACATTGTGATGCGGAATTTTTAAATCAATTGCCAAGAATTTCGGGGGGAAAATCAAACAGGTTAAACAATACTAATTTCCCTTAATTGAAATGTAATTACCAACCAACCATGGAAATTTTTTATGTCGGAAAATCAATGTTAATCCGAATTTTTCCGCCACTGAATAATTGAATTGTAATGAGGTATAATTTTAATAAATGATGAAAATTCGGAAAATTTTCCATACGATGATAAAAACAATTTTTTTTTTTTGATCCAGGGACAGTGGGAGAAAATTTTTACTGTCTAGGTCTGGATTTTTAAAAGAATATTTTTCCAAGAGCCTCCACACGGCGTGGATTTTTTTAAGAATATTTTTCAATGGCCCACTTAGGCGTAGATTTTTTTAAAGAACTACCCATACTCATTAAAAAATATTTTTCAAGGACCTACACAAGGCGTGGATTTTTTAAAAAATATTTCAATCATAATTTTTTTGGACAACTTTCATAGTATTTGTTCTCGATACTGTAGCAAATATCTCCATCCCAACAGAAAACATGTTCGCCCAACAGCAATTTGACAATTTAAATAAACCCAAAAATCATATCTAAATTAAACAACAACCAAAAATATTTGTCTTAATTTAATTTTTTTTATTGACATTTGAATTTGTGGCATTCTAAAAGCAAGCAGCATCTGTCCGATTCTCTTCTCTGAAGTCTTTTGGCAAATAATTGTCAAAGAAAAATATTTTTTATAACAGCTTCCGGTAGGCAAAAAATTTGATAATGCAAAAATAAATATCGAAAAACGTGATATTTGAATATTTATCTAATTTCGTAGAATTTTTCAGCGGAAGCAAGATTTTTCATTTGGGATGTTTTTTTATGAATTATGGCGACTTATTTTTCTTCGATTATATTTGTTTAAAAAATTATGGAGGATTAAAAAATTGTGGGAAGTTATTTCAGAATATTTTCAATGGAATTCATAATCTTATCAGAAAATATGTTGGTGAAATGGACTTATAAGTGGACCATGAACAGATTTCGAAATGGGTAATTTCGTAGAAGCTAATAAACCTTAAGTAATCCACGATATATTTCAGGTCCCGAAAATTTACAGTGGTGGCCAATACATATGCAACTGGACATCACATATTGTAAAATGACTCATAAAAGCCATTTTTGTTCCAAGCAATACGTTAATAATACATCTATATTCCTCTTTAGTAACTTAGACACCAATCATATGTACCAGAATAAACATCTGGTTTTGGTTTTGTCGATTTTTTTCAAGTTTATCGACAACCTAAAAATCGATATGGACAAAACATATGCAACTCTTCGATCATTTTCGGATAACGGTATTTTTACCACTTTTTCTCACGTGTTTTCATAATATATTTGTTGAAACTGCATTAATCACGCATAACCATGCACAAATAAGCAGAAGAATTTCGATTAAAAGTAAAAAAAAAGATATTAAATTATGGCGCGGGATAAGTTCGGAATCGAGCTAAGAAAGCGTATTGTGGCCGATTTTTCCGAAGGAATGTCACTAAAACATATCACTAAAATACAAGGTACATAAAAGTTCGGTTTCTCGCATCGTTGCTAATGTTAAAAAGAATTCTGATGTTACGGTACAACACCGCGAAGGTCGATCTCGTAAAACAACTAATCGTACGGACAATTTTATAATCCAAAAAGTGAAAAAAGATCCTTTTATCACATCCTCAAAGATTGCTGCAACACTCCCAATACAAATTTCTGATCGAACTATTCGTAGACGTCTAAATGATGCACGCCGGCCAGCAAAAACCTCTTATTTCCATACGTAATAAAAAAAGCGTTTGCAGTTCGCAAAGGAGCATTTACATTGGACAGAAATGAAATGGAGAACTGTATTGTTTAGCGACGAATTTAAATTTAACATCTTTGGTAGCGATGGTATGCGTTATGTACGGCGACCACCTAATAAGCGGCTCCAAGCTCGCTACTGTACAAAGACAGTGAAGCATGGAGGAGGCAGCGTAATGGTGTGGTGGTGTTTTTCTGCTGCAGGAGTTGGTCCATTGCATAGAATTAATGGAATAATGGATCAGTACATGTACAAAGATATATTGGAAACGGTAATGCTACCATATGCAGAGTATGAGATGCCATTGCGATGAATATTTCAGCACGACAACGATCCCAAACACTCTTCAAGAGTTGTTAAATCGCGGTTAGCACAAAATGACGTTGCAGTAATGCAATGACCACCGCAATCACCTGATTTAAACCCCATTGAGAACCTTTGGGAAATCGTAAATCAAAGAATCAATCGTGAAAATTGTACAAATTCGAATATTTTGTACAACAGGTTGGAAGAGGCCTGGAAATCGATTCCTCAATATTTTATTGACAACATTATATCGTACATGCGTCGGCGATAAAGGATTTGCTACAAAATATTAATATTCTTGCACAAACAATTTAACGAAATAATTGGTTGCATATATTTTGACCAAATGATGTTTTCACCAAATATTAGACTATATTGAATATCTATAAATATTCTATGTTTTCTTTGTTATAAGTATGGATTAAATTTTATTTTCTGTTAACCAATAAAATGAAGTAAAAAAATGTATAACAAGTTCCGTTTGTTTCCTTTAGAAAATATTTTTTAGTTTGTTGCATATGTTTTGGCCACCACTGTATGTTTTAGAGCTAGAAGAAAGGAAGACGACAATATTCCGCCATTCACCTCTATAAGCTTTTCAAAAAAATGTCAGTGTTGAACTTGTAAAATATAAGCGTTACATTCTCTCTCTCTTTAAATTATTTGTTTTATTCTTTCTTCGACAGACCCCGAAGTATCCAAATTTGTTCCCTATAGGACAATTCAATTTTCAATTAAAATGTCATTATGTCGAGTTCATGTTCTCCAATCGCGATCTCATAATAATGATGGGAATTTTTGTGGAATGCATTTCTTTTCAAAAAAAAAAAAAAAAAAAAAAAAACACTCCAGAATAAATTGTTTTTTTTTTAATACACAATGTTACGCTTCATGAATTTCTAAGCGGGCGTGAAATCCTCCAACAAAATATATGTATTTTTATTAATGCAGGTATTATTAAATCGTTTATATTCCCTTATGTGTAATGGTATTCATGGACATACGGATAAAATAAACAGTGGGGAACAAGAATTTAGAGACAAGTATAAATTAAAACCAGTAAGGATAGTAGTAAAGTCGGACGGTTCCGACTATATGATACCTTTCACAACTTTGGGTATATTCAACAGATAAATCCTAACAGACTTCGCCTTTCTGAAGGACCATTAACATGAAATTGGATCCCGAACATGCCATTCTGCAACCCATACTAAATATTTCGTTTGGTCGGACATGAGGGGTTTGGTGCACCTATAGCTAAATCTGAACCGATTTCAAAGGCGAGACTTGCCAGAGATTAATTTATATTAACTACAGTTCATAGTATAAAAATTGTGTGACAATCGGACAAACTTTGGGTCTTTAGGGTACAATTTACATAAAATCGGGAAATATATATATATATATATATATATGAGCTATATGTAAATCTGAACCGATTTTCAGGAAACTTAACACACATCATTCTAGGCATAATTCAGTACGCCATGCCCAATCTTGTACAAATCGAAAGATATATAGGGACTTTGGTGCACCATTTACCTTAAATCGGAGGAAGATATATATGGGAGCTATATCTAAATCTGAACCGATTTTTCCAAAATTCACCACTCATCATTCTAGACCTAATTCATTGCGCTGTGCCAAATTTCGTGCAAATCGAATGATATATAGGGACTTTGGTGCACCATTTACATTAAATCGGACGAAAATATATATGGGAGCTATATCTAAATCTGAACCGATTTTCACGAAACTTAACACACATCATGCCAGACTTAATTTAGTACGCTATGCGAAATTTCATGCAAATCGAAAGATATATAGGGACTTTGGTGCACGTTTTACATTAAATCGGACGAAATTATATATGGGAACTATATCTAAATCTGAACCGATTTTTCCAAAATTCACCACTCATCAATCCAGACTTAATTTAGTACGCTATGCCAAATTTCATGCAAATCGAAAGATATATAGGGACTTTGGTGCAACATTTACATTAAATCGGAGGAAGATATGTATGGGAGCTATATCTAATTCTGAACCGATTTTCAGGAAACTTAACACTCATCATTCTTGACCTAATTCACTACTCTGTGCCAAATTTCGTGCAAATCGAAAGATATATAGGGACTTTGGTACACCATTTACCTCAAATCGGACGGAAGTATATATGGGAGCTATATCTAAATCTGAACCGATTTTCACGAAACTTAACACACATAAATCTTCACCTGTGCCAAATTTCGTGCATATCGAAAGATATATATGGACTATGGTAGAGAATCGGACGAAAATATATATGGGAACTATATCTAAATCTGAACCGATTTTTCCAAAATTCACCGCTCATCATTCTAGACTCAATTCAGTACGCTATGCCAAATTTCATGCAAATCGAAAGATATATAGGGACTTTGGTACACCATTTACCTTAAATCGGACGAAAATATATATGGGAGCTATATCAAAATCTGAACTGATTTTCACGAAACTTGGCACTCATCATTCTAGACCTAATTCAGTACACTGTGCCAAATATCGTGCAAATCGAAAGTTATGCAGGGACTTTGGTGCTCCATTTTCCTTAAATCGGACCAAAATATATATGGGAGCTATATCTAAATCTGAACGGATTTCCACGAAACTTGGCAAACATCATTCTAGGCTTAATTCAGTACACTGTGCCAAATTTCGTCCAAATCGAACGATATATAGGGGCTTTTTACATTAAATCGGACGAAAATATATATGGGGGCTATATCTAAGTCTGAACCTATTTTCACGAACATACATTATTCTAGACTTAATTCAGTTCGCTATGCCAAATTTCGTGCAAATCGAAAGATATATAGGGATATATATATGGGAGCTTTATATAAATCTGAACCGATTTTCACGAAACTTGGCATCATCATCACTACAGGCCCAATTCATTACGTTATGCCAAATTTCGTGCAAATCGAAAGATATATAGGGGCTTTGGTGCACCATTTACCTAAAATCAGATGAAAATATATATAATGGAGCTATATATTAATGTGAACCGATTTTCAGGAAACTTAACACACATCATTCTTGACCTAATTCACTACGTTGTGCCAAATTTCGTGCAAATCGAAAGATATATAGGGACTTTGGTACACCATTTACATAAAATCGAACGAAAATGTATGTGGGAGGTATATCCAAATCTGAACCGGTTTTTACGAAACTTAGCACACATCGATCTAGACTTTATTCAGTACGCTATGCATGAATTCGTGAAATCGAAAGATAAATAGGGAATTTGGTACACCATTTACATTAAATCGGACGAAAATATATATGGGAGCTATATCTAAATCTGAACCGATTTTTTTCAATTTTTCTGTGCCAAATTTCATCTAATTCGGATCATAACTGCGATCTGTACTTTGTTTACAATTTAACATGGACAGACAGACGAACCGACAAGCATAAATCGACTTAGAAACTGATTCTATGCATATTCTCAAGGAATCATGTGTCTATCTCGTTTTCTTTTGCCTGTTACAAACATATGCACAAAGACGTAATACCCTGTACCACCGTGTGGTGAAGGGTATACAAATCGTCCTATTTATAGAAGAGATTTCATAAGGTAGAATTCTGTCGGAAATCTTTTAGTTGCCGTCCATAAATTACCTTTTCGAGGGTTTATATTTATACTTTTTCAGGACTTCTATGCTCTTTGAAGACTCAAATTCTGGTTGCGAATATCCAGTTCGTGTATATCCTTCACATCCTTATGGGTCTTCTCTTATTAGTTTCCCGATTGAACTAATCTCATCGATCACTGCATAGCGGAGCTCGCCTCTATAGTGTCACCTGACAACATTTTCGTAAGAAAGCGGCTTCTTATTAATTGATGCTACCCTCTTCCTCCTTCGTAAAGTCGGTAGGCAGAGGGTCTTTTTGGAATTCCCGGTAGATTCAGATTCAGTGCTCGTCTTCTCAGTCAATTGATTCCCAATATAGTTATACCCACAGCCTTATGGCTAATGAGGATGAAAAATGTGCCTAATATTGGTTTTAGACTTCATGTTTCTTTGGACAGATGAGGCAGCTCTTGGAGCAGCTCTGGGTTGACGGTGAATATCGCCGTCGAATGAACCATGAGTTGTACCAGTTATTCTCTATTTAAATTGAAGTCGATTTACAAATGTCCGGACGTCTGTCTGTGATGACTGGTGGGCATGATAACTCTCGAAAAGACTAACCAATTTCATTCAAACTTTGTAAATCCTTATATTTATTCCAAACTTAAATTATGTGCGAAAATGGGGAATATCGGTGCACTCCTTATGGTACCACCCACACAACAAATGATAAACATTTTCCTCAAAATAAATTTTATAATAACATGAGAACGGACAAACCGAACTGAACTTTGCACAATCTAATATTATAACCCTGACTGCATAATGTTGAAAGATGGCACCTGTCGGTCTACCCTTTCTGGTACCTTCCCCAAAATGTTTAGAATTTTTTTAATCCAATATCAAGCGAATTGAATATCCAATATGTTGAAATACTTCTGTAATACTTTTACCAAACCCTAGACCATGTCCGAAGATGGGAACCATTGTTCCAGTCTTATTGGTAACTCCCAATCAAAAAAAAAAATTTAAAACCTGTGTGAAATTCCGTAGACCTTCACAAACCATAGGCTAAGGGTATATATCTGTCGGCAACACTGACTGACACTTTTGTACTTGCTTAGTTTCCCGAACATACTACTCTCATCGATCACTGCATAGCAGAACTCCTCTCTATATCGTCACCTGTTGCTACCTTCTTCTTCCTTTTTCGTTAAGTCCCTTTAGTCCTTTTATTATTTGCGGTGTTTACTGAAGATTCCTATTCAGCTCTCGTCTTCTTGATATTAGAGCAAGCTACGCTGCCCTTAGTCTATGGATTCCCTAGATAGTTTCCTTTAACTTTGGGTTGACTTCGCCTTCTCTGATTTATCAGCTGATGGATTTGGAACTTCCATTCTTCTTGTTCTTGCGGAGACCTAATCCTCTTTGCCGCTTCCAGGAAAGTGTATAATCAATTTTCCTTTCGCACTTGTTCTTGTTCATTCTAGCCAGGCGAAGGTCTTTGTGTCCTACATAACTGTTTCTTCCTTGTTGTGAACTAGGCGATATCCTTACTCACTTCCTCTACAATGTTATCAGCCTCTTTGCTCCTTCGGCATTCTAAGACGGCTCTGTCTGTAAGTCTTACCTTCGTGTTCAGACTCGGATTTTTGGGTTAAAGTATCCGCCTGTCTCGCAAGGTTGCTTTATGGTTCCCCGATGGTTCTTAAACTCTTATCCATTTTTAGCCTTAATCTGGCTTCTTGTAGCGATATAATAACCGCATAATGACGACGGCGTGAAATTCGTGGGTAGATCAACGACACGCCACGATACTGAGTTATTTAGGCTATACACCGTAACATTTTTTTTTCGTATTATCCGTGTTTTGTTTTAGGTTAATCAGTTTTGGTGCCATTACCACGCTGCTCTGTGGGCAGCGTGGTTGCGTTGAGGTGAGATGTAGGGCTATTATGTATAAGCTTAAGCGTGGTTTGCAGTTGGATGAGGATGATTGGCTCAGGCCTTATGATTTGGTGGATGGGGAGAGTAGGCGGTACAGCACAATCCTTCGGGATTGTGTTGTTGATAGATGGAGGACAAGGTGGACGAACAGTGACAAAGGGAGGGTGACATACGAATTTATTCGTGACGGCTTAAGTACTGGTTTCTTACTGACGGGGCATGGCTCTCTCAATGCTTTTCGGCATAAGAGAGGCCTAGCCCAGACGGATTTATGTGGGTGACATACGAATTTATTCGTGACGGCTTAAGTACTGGTTTCTTACTGACGGGGCATGGCTCTCTCAATGCTTTTCTGCATAAGAGAGGCCTAGCCCAGACGGATTTATGTGGGTGCGGGATTACTAGGACTGGAAGCATATACTGACGGAATGCTGTTACTATGATGACATTAGAGATTTAGCAAGTATGGGTATATCGAATGGAAGGGCGGGGTGGGATTTCAGTAGGGCTCTTGAAGACGATCGGACCTTTAGTTGTTTAAGTAGTTTTGCTCGTGAAGCATTTAGGACAGTACTTAGCGGAGGTGGTCCTCGTGCATAGCCCTCTTGCAGTTGGGTTTGGTCGGTCGGTAGGTGCACCGGGTGCCGGTGCTGGTCTTCGTGCTGTACGTGCTGCCTGCGTTTGTCTGTGCATCGTGGGTGGTTCGTGGTTTCCACTTCTTGTGCTTCACTCGTCCTGTGGATGTAGTGTAGGCTGTCCGTGAGGGCAGTTTTGTTCATTGTTTGTGTTGTGATGTCCGATGCCGCGGTCCATTGGGCCCTTTGTGCAGTCCGTGATGACAGCTTGTGGCCAGGTTTTTTCTTGCCACTTGCGGTTATCGCTGTTGTTTATTTTGCTTAGGGATACCAGCCCGGACGTGCGTCAAACTGGGAGAGGCTTCGGTCTCGAGCCTGAGCGGAGGTTTTCCGTACCGCGGGTGTCAGGTGCCCCTGGATCTGTCGATCCAGCCTGACAGTTGGAGTGCCCCCCTGGGGAGCTTCGCAGGGGTTGTGGTTTCTTCTGCATTCTCTCCAATTGGTACAGCACTTCGGTGCTGGTGGGCGCATATCCGCCTGTGGCTCAGCCACTACGAGGTAGGCCTATGGGCAGTAACTCGCATTAAGCAATTCAAGATACTGATCGTAGATTAGAATGAATATCCAGTACCTGAGAACGCGAGGCAGTTTGTCAGTCTCCTCCAGTCGTTGTAGGTACTTATAGGGGATTCAACTTCTACAAATAGGAAAACTACTATAAGTCCTCTACAAATCCAAGAGTTCTGATAGTCGAATATAGAACCAAAACATAGTACATGCCGATGTTTTTCGCTTCATTTCGATAGCTTATTTCCAAATTTCTTAATTCATCGCATTTAGCGTCATTCCATATTTCTCTGCACGGCGTTCTATTTATTTTTTAGATAAATCTTTTCTCTGCGAATAGAAGGCATGCTACAGATCGTCTTTTATTTTGCTAATCGGAGGTTTTTTTGGATGGAGCTCAGCTTCGAAAACTATTGCTGTTCAAAGTTCTCTGAATAGTTCCATGGTGTACAATTCAATTTCATTGGGTAAGGTTCGAAATGCCCAATCCTAAACCTGTGTTCCTGTGTTTTCAGAGCGGACAACTTCATAGTCAAAAATATTGATATGGCGCCCAACTTCTCAAACCTACTAAAAATATCTCTGACTCTAATCGATATTATTATTTATTTTTAGTCATTTTTTTAATTTAAACCCCATTATTTACTCAAGTTTTCAAACACATTTTTGTTCTCCAGTGTAATGAGTTCACATTTACTATCATAATTAATTAAAAGCTAATTAATTTGTAATTATTTATCGCGCAAAACATTAAAAATATCTACCAAAATGGTCTACAACTTTTATGTATAAACGATTTTGGGCCATTATTCTAAAAGCTTTCGTCAGACAATGATGCGTCAGTTTATTGTGGCTTTGGCAATTGCCTTAAATTTTCTCATTCTGATAGAGGTAAGTAGGAATTTTAATTTTTTTTTCAAGGATATTTTAGAAAATACGAATATCGAATTTCTAAAACTTTCATTTGAAACTGAACCTCCACTACACCTATTTTTTTAAATTGTTCTTTCGTTTTCCTTCCCAGGCCGCTGGCAGACGTTACAATTTCGAAGTCTTTGCCCTGAATTGTACTAAAATCGGACCGATTTTCAAACGCTTCGATTGCCATTTTAGAAAAGTCGATACAAATCGTTATGGCATTACAGCGCATTTGGCAAGTAATCGACAGTTGGAAAGAAATGCTGAAATCGGTATGACGATACAGTTTAAGGTTCAGAAAACCACAAAAATTGTGAAATTCTTAGAATTTAAATTTAATATCTGTGATACGTTGGAGATGCAGAATATACCGGTGCCCATTTTTAAATCGATTTTCAATGAAATCATGATGCGTGGTAATGTACCGTTTTCGTGTCCTGTGGTAAAGGTGAGGTGTTCACAGCGCAATGTTGTGATTAAAAATAAATTATTTATTTTTTCTTTGCCTTTCAGGATTTTGTTTATAATGTCACCGATTACATGCTAACCGATTCCATATTCCCAGCCTATACGGTTATAGCCCAGTTCAATTTTACGATGACATTTTATAATGACTATAAAAAGTTTGGTACGCTGTTATTGGCTGGGCAGACTTTACCGAAAACTAACAATAAAAGGGGGTAAGGCGTAAAGAATTAGAAAAAAAAACAAAGAAATTTTAAATAAAAAATATTTCCAATATTAAAAAAAGCAATATTTCCGAAATTTTAAATAAAAAAAAATATTTTTGATTACGGTCAAGTTTAACAAGTGTTCTCCAGGAGTTTCTAAATCGACTGAATTACCATTCTGGTAATGCTATGGATATTTGCTTTTAAGGTTTGACAAATCCATATTCATTTCTTTTGCATGCGTTAGAGTTGGTTCGTTCCGCAACGAACTAGTTCATACGAACGGTTCCGACAAAGGAACGAAAGGAACTAGGTTCAGTTATTTAGTTCACTTTTGTGATCTCGTTCATTTTCTTATTTCTTTTTTTTTGCGGGCAGGAATTTGTATGTATTTAGATAACTAAAGCCCTTCCTCCTCTCATGTATGGCTTCCCCGAAGACCATTCTGTAAGATGAAGTCGCCATTCTTTGTACACACAGTAGCTTTTTAGATCTTCCTTAGGGTTTTAATGCCGGTCCGCAAACTTCAGCTCCGTACATTAGTTCATTGTTACTCGTCTCTATGAGAATATTCCTCTTGTTCGGCAATGGACTCTGTGAACGAAAAATAAAAAGACCGATGAAAGGTAGAGATGAACTATCTACAGGCTTGCCCATATTCGACGGGGTTGCCCATTTGGCGGTTAGCAATGTTAATCATACGCCTCATACGCTTTCGACGAATAATTGGCATCACAAAATTGATCATCATGTCGCGATAACGCTCCTGATTGATGGTAACAGCATGGCCATTTTCATTTGGGAAGAAAAATGGCCCAATGACCGTTTTCGAACTAACGCCGCACCAAACTGTGACTTTTTCGTCATGAAGAGGCACTTCTTGAATCTCTTGAGGATTTTCAGTGGCGTAAAAACGGCAATTTTTCTTATTTACGGTCCCATTCAATGTGAAATGGGCTTCATCGAACATGATAATTTTGTTCCAAAATTGCTCGACATCTTCGGCCATTTCGATGACTCTTTGGGCCCATTCCAATCGACGAGGCTTGTCCGCAGGCAACATTCTTTGCGTCAATTGAATTTTGTACGGGAACAAATGCAAATCAATGCGAATAATCCGTTGTAAAGTGGACCGAGCCATGCCCAACTGCTGAGAACGGCGTTTTTGGGATGTTCTTGGGGACCTCTCAACACTGGCTCGTACGGCAGCGATATTCTCGGCCGATCGCCTTGGTCGACTTTTATATGGCCTCTTCGGATTAGAAAGAGCCTTACCAGTCGAAAATGTTTCATATAAACACTTAATGGTGTTCTTGGAAGGCGCACTTCTCACATTTTTTAATGTTTTAAAAGTTCGATGAGTTTTCACAATTGACTTCTTCTGTTGAATGTAAATTTCAACTATTTCAGAGCGCTCGTGTGTCGTGTATTGGTTCATGGTACTAACGCTTCAAACGCGGTATGTCATTAAGCGATGTGACATCTCTGTCAAAAGTTATGGCGTTGCCAGATGGGTCCGTCGAATATGGGCAACCCTTTAGGTATCGGAACTATATGGAGCAAAGGAACTAGTTCATTTTTAAAAGATCGGTCCGCTTCGTGAACTAGATTGTCCAACTCTAGAATGGTTTGTCAGGTAACTGTGGAACGTTTAATATGGCTTATGATACTGAGGCATTGATTTAAGAATATCTGTAGCTTTTGTGTGATGGTTCGACACAAGCCATGTTTCAGACTCCGAATGCTGCTTTCGCTTTTCTTGATTTTAGCCTCAGTCCAACATCTCGAAGTAGTCTTTCCCCGTCTTTTAATTCTGACTGCATGATGGATGATTAGACAGATATCGCTCGCATAAAGTATGTCCCAGTTCAGTCGCCGTCAGAGTCTTCATGTTATACCTCTTCTCTGAGAGCTGACAATAAACATCTGGAACTAGGAGACTTCAATGCTCATCATGAATTATGCTGACAGATCAAATTGATAGCTCCAAGTTTTGCACAAGGATGAATGCGGATGGCCCGCATCTCAATTCGCAAGTCACGTCATCCTGTTACACAGTCTGATAAATGTCCATAACCACAAGAAGCCAAATAGCAGGTTTTCAGAGAGTTCACCAACCAGGGTTTCAAAGAACTTTCCATACCTTCTGATGTACGGATAGGAGAAAGGTTTTTTTTTTCGAATGCCCGAGATGAGGCCTAATTTCCCAACAGAGGCAATTGGACTAGCAAAAGAGGGAGGTCCCGAGTCAGGGGACCTCCCTCACGTTGGAGGTCAGTAGATTAGCTGCGGAGCATCAGCGGAATAAATGGTTAGAGCATCTGAAGTGTTGCATCGTCTCCATCATCAGATCGTCTGATTTCATTACCTCTGACTGCCGCACTTTCTATAACCATAGCAAAGACAACTGACAGGGTTTCAGAGAGATCACCAACCAGCTGTAACTTTCCATTCCTTCTGATGTACAGGTAGCAAAAAGAGAAATCCGGGACAACATTGCAGCCGCTAGATTTTTACCAGCTGGTCGAATACCAGAGATGATAACTAATTTCCCAGCAGAGACAATCAAAACAGGGTGATAAACTTTGTCAATCTAACCCACTCGAAACGTGAGTTCTCCATCGTGTTACCAGGTCTGATAAATGACGTCAACTGGCTGCCTGTCATCGGACCCCTCCCCATAATAGTCTTCATTAGGAGACCATCTGATTTCATTACCTCTGAAGACCGCACATTCCTTGACCATAGGAAAGTCAACAGGCATGGTTTCAGAGAGCTTACTAACAAAGGTTTCAGAGAACTTTCCATTTCTTCTCATTTACGGGAAAGGAAATTCCCTGACATCATTGCAGCCACTATATTTATAAATGCTGTTCGAATACCCTAGATGATATATAATTTGTCAGGAGAGGCATGAAACCGTGGGGTTTTAAATGCTTCTCACGTTGAAGGCTTTAACTATGGTGCACCATTGGGTGTCGATATATGCGTCAACAAACGCCCCATTGAAAGAGCCCAGAGTACTCAATGAAAACCCCAGAGCCAGTCCGCCGGTACTAATTCGAAGATCCATCATATCTGCTTCACTTCCTCCTTGATGAAAGTTCGGCGACTACCTCTAACTCTGCCTTTCTATGTGTCAGACACACGGTTGATAATGCAACTCCACAACGAGTCAAAGCTCTTATCGCGAAATTTATCGAACTAACCCAGCAGATCCTCGAGTCAGGGAACTCATGATGGCGGTCAGCATATTAGTCAGAATAAATGATTAGAGTATCTGAGGTTTTGCAACATTGGAACCGGTGTGAATAAACTGTGGACAACGGTTAAGTCGCTCTCGAACCCTAGTAAGAAGGTTGATAGTACCTCAGCCCTATTTAATGGCGAAAGTGTGGCTGATCCGAAGAGTTGCTCAAGTAATTTTAATCGATAGTTTGTTGAGCATCTTCATGGCGTCAGGGCGAATCAAAGATTACAACGTCGTATGATATATCTTTCCGTCGAGAAGGTACCATCATAGTTTACAACGGGTGATATTATATGTGCTATCTAAACGATTGGGCCCTGACGGATTATCGATGGTAATGCTGAAACAGCTGGATGAGCCAGAAGTTGAGTATTTGGCTCAAGTCCACACGATAGCCACACTCACATCGTTTCCCAAGCCTAGACAATGGCCAAGGTGCTTCCGCTATTGAAGCCGGGTAAAGATAACTTCTGTAACAAAAACTGGATCTACACAGCATATGGGAAATATCCGGAGTATTGCCTTTTCGTTAAAAAAAAAACTCAACTATTTCAAGCGTAATTATTCGATGATCGAACAAGAATATTTAAAGACAATTATCCCACATAAATGCAATAGTATTGAAAGTATTATGAATATGAGTCTCGAGGAAGGAATTGGAATTTCTACTTTCTGATTAGTTTATTGGGATCTGCTTCCAAATAATTCTTTGAAGAATGACAATGTTTTATTGCAAAGAAAAAAAAATACCTTCATCCTCTTACTTGGGTACCGTACGTCCCTGCAGCAACAATACAGCAAATGTTTTATAATCATTAACGAAAGTCAGGGTAAAATTAAAATTAGCATATAGCGTATAAACCGGAAATATTGAATCGGTCAATTCAAAATTGGTCATATTATATGCATAATCCTGCAATAAAACGAAAAATTCCGAATTATTTCTCATAAAGTCCAATTGCACACCTTTAAATACCTTGACAATGGGACAGGAGAATGGAACATTACTCTTGCGCATAACTTCATTAACTATGGATCTGACCATGGGCACGGGTATAATTTGTCGTTTCAATGTTTCACAGATATTTAATTTCATTTCCAAAAATTTTAATATTTTTGGAGATTTTGGTGATTGTATGTGAATTGTCATTATCGCTTCGGCATTATTTGCTAGCTGTCGCGATAGCAGGACATATACATCTACAGTGTAGTGATTGGTGGCCCGTTTCATAAAGCTGCATTCCATTTTCTGGATTTCTGGTCCCTTGCGATTGCATGTTAGATTCAGCACTTCAAAATTGTAAAGTCTCTTAATGGGCTAGTAGAAAAAAAATAGACAAAGGAAGAAGAGAAAAATATTTCATAACTCTTAAGAGAATTTTATGAAAAAATTGGAAGAGAGGACCTCACCTGAATTACAACCAAGCTATCTATAAGGATTAGCAAAGCCAGCGTTCGCCACAACATTATAACTTGAGAACTTCTATACGACTACGTTACAAAAATTGCAACTGTAGACATCACATTTCAATGTTTCATTGAGTTTAATTAAAAAATAATTAAATTCTCATTTGCTTAATTTTAATTTTAAAATTATTAATAGAATTAATTTAAAATTTTTAAAGATGTTATTCGAATAAAATATTGTAAATGCATTTTCTACAAAAGTTCTGAAAATGTATATGATGCGTATCTATTATACAAATACTGTAATGAATTGGGTCGATTTTTATGTGATCTACCCTATTGCCTTTATGTCAAAGAAACTCAACCAATTCCAACGGAACTATTCAGTTACCGAACAAGAATTTGTAATCAAAAATGCTATTCATAAAACCCATCCAAAAAAATATTTACCCTTCAATACATTCCTTAACCCAAGGCTGATTCGATGGGCCTTAAAATCTAAATGCAACTTCTATTACCTTTATGTCAATGAAACTCAATCAATCCCAACGTATTCGATAACCGAACAAGAATTTTTAAAGGATAGATCGAATTTTTAAAGGATATTAATTTTTAAAAGCTATGAGTTCTAGAAATGTATTTATCTTTCAATATATTCCCTACCCCAAGTCCGATTCGTTGGACCTTTCAACTTCAATACTGTGTTCTTGTTACCCTCATTTAAGGACATGTCGAATTTTTTGTCACCTGCAATATTCATTATGTTATAATCCAGTAAAGAAGGAAATATAATAAATTCCATCCGACATCTATTACCTTTATGTCAAAGAAACTCAACCAAACCCAACGTAACTATTCAGTAACCGAACAAGAATTTTAAAACAAAATGCCACTCTTAACATAACTTTGAACGTATTTAAAAGGATATGAGTCCTTATTTGTTTTTAAATAATTCCCTAGCCCAACGCTGAGTCGTTGCACCTTTCAACTTCATACTGAGTTCCTGTACCCTCATTTAAGGACATGTACTTATGATATGTCGGATTTTGGCACCTGATTTTTTTTTTAATTTCAGGGTAGATAAATCATAATTTTCTGCGAAGGCATATCTCCTTATAATCCAGTAAAGAAGAAAATAATAATATATATATTTGATGAGACTTCTATTAACTTTATGTCAAAAAAACTTAACCAATAACCAACGTAACTATTCGGTAACCGAACAAGAATTTTTAAGCAACATCACTATTCTTAAAATAGTTTAGATTATAAGTTAAAAAATATGAGCTCTAGAAATTCATTTATCTTTCAATACATTCCCTACCCCAAGGTTGATTCGATGGGCCTATCAAAATGGAGTTCTAATGACCTTACTGATAACTCGTCGGATTATTTTGGCACCTGATATACATTTTTTAAGAAAAATCGGAATTTTCTGTAAAGTCACTCTATACGTGTTTATATTAGAATCCAGCATGGAAGAAATCATAAAAAAAAACTCAACCAATAATAACGTAACTATTCGGTAAAAGAACAAGAAATTTCAATCAACAATGCTATACATAAAATAATTATGAACGATATGAGTTATGAACAAGTGAAAAAGCGTTAAGTTCGGCCGGGCCGAACTTTGGATAACCTCCACCATAGATATACTGACAGGTACTAGAAATGAAAATATAGGGATCATAACAAAAAAATGGACCTATACCGAAATTTCTAAAAACGGATTATGTAAACCATATTGTTAACCATAATACAAATTTCAGAATTTTTTAATGGATAATTATACCCTCAGCACGGTGAAAATGTGCCTCATCGAAATATTGGTTCCCCATGTTTCTGTGGACCAAATCAGTTTCCGAAAATTTTGATTTCATTCAAACTTTGCCCATCTTATTATTTCTTCCAAACTTAGTTCAAATTCAAAGATGGTTAATATCGGTCCACTCCCTCTGAAATCTCCACACAGGGGCTAGGTCTAAATGCGGATACAGTTCATTATCGAACATTACGATCTAATTTTTTATCTCGTTATCCTCCGCAGGTGAAATGATTACAGCAGAGTTTTAGAACCAAACTCAAAACGCGGAACAAATAAGAATTCATAGAAAATTCAGCGATTTCAAAATCAAAATCTCCCAATACCGTCCATCACGCTTAATATTAAAAAGGTAGGATCCTAAATGTGGGTCGATACAGTTAATTCTCAAACCTCACGTTTTAGTTTTTATGTCGATATCCTCCGAGAGAAAAATGATTACATCATATGGCTAAACCGACTAAATCGTTTTAGAATTCCATACTATGTGGGGTATGAACTGAAAATGTCGTCTACCGAATAACTCCCCTGCTATGGTGGAATACATCTATATGGGATAACCCCAACACACGGAAAAAATCCGCTAACTATTTTAAAATAAATAAAAAGGGGGTTATGTGGGGACTACCCCTAAAAGGGGGCGAATATTAATATTTTTTGGTACGGAGATTTATTACCATATACGACTACAAAATACCAAATTACAGCGAATTCGGTTGAAAACCGGGCTCAAGAACCCCAAAATACCGAAAACTGGGGGTACCCTTATATGAGGGCTACCCGAAAAAATGGACCTATATTTATAATTTTTTGTGGAGAGATTTGATACCCAATAAGAACTCAAAGTACTAAATTACAGTCAATTCGGTGAAAAAATCCGATCAAAACCCCCCAAAAACTGAAAATTGGGAGTTATTGTTGTATGGGGGGGGGGGGGGGGCTACTAGAAAAAGTGGACCTATATTTATAATTTTTTGTGGAGAAATTTGGTATCCAAAACGAACCCATTTTACCAAATTTCAGGTTAAAAAACGCGCTCAAGAACCCCAAAATACTGAAAATTTGGGAGTACCCTTATATGGGAGCTATGTCTAAACGAGGACCGATATAGCGCATCAAGAACCCCAAAATACTGAAAATTTGCGGGTACCCTTATATGGGAGCTATGTCTAAACGTGGACCGATATAGCCCATCTTCGAACTTGACCTGCCTGCAGATAAAAGACGACTCTATGCAAAATGTTGACGCTCTATCTCAATTCAATTTAGACGCTAGAGTGATTACAACAGACAGATGGACAGACGGACATGCTTAGATCGTCATAGAATTTTACGCTGATCAAGAATACATATACTTTATAGGGTCGGAAATGATTATTTCGATGAGTTACGAACGGAAAAACAAAACTAATAAACCCTCCATTCTATGGTGGAGGGTATAAAAAAATATTTATCTGCCAATACGTACCCTACAAGGACCTTAAAACTTCAAAATGTATTTTTAATGCCATTAATGCGTGATCTGATAGTTTTCAATATCTTTTATCACATATCGGACATTCGGAAGTACTTTACTCACTACATAAGGCCCATTATATTTCGGCAATAACATCTCGAATTACTTCAAAGTCAAATTCTTTAAATAAATGTACTATATACCCTTTGGCCTTAGCCCGCTGTATATTATTGCTACCTCGTAATTGCAACCTCTGCTAGGTATTTATACCCTTCACCACACTGTGGTACAGGGTATTATGTCTTGGTGCATATGTTTGTAACAGGCAAAAATAATCGAGATAGACCCATGGTTCCTTTTAAGAATATGCATAGAATCAGTTTCTGAGTCGATTTACGCATGTCTGTCCGTCCGTCCGTCTGTCGGTCTGTCCGTCCATGTATTTTTGCGAACAAAGTACAGTCGCAT
>NW_026884894.1:0-59968 GCF_032173495.1 Musca vetustissima | reverse complement strand
GCAGCAAATTAAATTGTAAATAATATCGAAAATAAAAAAAACAAATAAAAATAACAACAAAAACCCCAGCAGTAATAGTAATAATAATAACATCAGTGATGTTGTTGTTTTTTTGTCGTTGGAATTGATTTTTGTCGATTAATTCATTAGACCAACTTGACTTGAACGATGCTGAGTTGTTTTCCGCCACACATTTCAATTCAATTTAATTCACATTTTTTCCTCCATCTTTGTTATTGTTGTAGTTTTTGTCGTTTTGTCCATCATAAATTATGGATTATTACGTTTGCATCGTCTGTACTGGTTCGCTTTGTAGCATTTTGTTGTGCGGGTTGTTTTGCTGTAAATAATTTTTTTTTTGTCTTATGGCCGGCCATTATGGGCTGTAACAGTGGGTGGGTATTGTTTATCATTGAATTGTTGTGCTATGCATAGTGATAGGTTTACATGTCCCCTCCCTGTTGTCCATACTTCTGTTAACGCATTCCATGGGAAGAATAGTGACTTTATTAAATTTTATCATGTTTTCCTGAAGGGCGTTGTAACTTATTACATATTTATTTTATTTGCAAGCAAATGAGATTTGAATTTATTTTTACCCTACACTTGATCGCCTTTATATCCGCCATTATTAAATGTGGGTATTTTATTATACTGTTTGTAACACTAAGTATGATTTTTTAATTTTACTTGTCGAAGTTCTTCTATTTAAATAGAGATCACAATAGTTACAATAGTGTTTTGAAACTTTGCATCAGTGTTGCCAATTTAGCACTTTTAGTGCTAGATTTAGCACTGTTTAAACTCGTTTAGCGCCGAAAAAAGTGATCTAGCACCTATCACATTTTTTAGCACTTTTATTTTTTTCTGGCATTTTTTAAAATTATTGGTATTTTTGGTTTCATTCCAAAAAATGTTCGCCGTTTTTATACCCTTCACCACACTGTGGTACAGGGTATTATGTCTTTGTGCATATGTTTGTAACAGGCAAAAGGAAACGAGATAGACACATGGTTCCTTTTGAGAATATGCATAGAATCACTTTCTAAGTCGATTTATGCATGTCCGTCCGTCTGTCTGTCCATATAATCCGAATTGAATGAAATGTGGCATAGATCACTTATTTGGCCCAAGAACGAACCCTATTGAAATTGGGAAAAATCGGTTCAGATTTAGATATAGCTCCCATATATATATTCGTCCGATTTAAGGTAAATGATGTACCAAAGTACCTATATATCTTTCGATTTGCACGAAATTTGTCACAGCGTAATGAATTAGGTAGAGAATGATGTGTGTCTCGTTTCTTGAAAATCGGTTCAGATTTGGATATAGCTCCCATATATATTTTCGTCCGATTTAAGGTAAATGGTGTACCAAAGTCCCTATTTATCTTTCGATTTGCACAAAATTTGGCACAGCGTACTGAATTAGGTCTAGAATGATGTATGTTAAGTTTCCTGAAAATCGGTACAGATTTAGATATAGCTCCCATATATATATTCGTCCGATTTAAAGTAAATTGTGTACCAAAGTCCGTATTTATCTTTCGATTTGCACGAAATTTGGCACAAGCTAATGAATTAGGTCTAGAATAATGTGTGTTACGTTTCGGGAAAATCGGTCCAGATTAAAATATATCTCCCATATATACATTTTCGTCCGATGTAATGTATATGGTGCACCAAAGTCCGTACATATCCTTCGATTTGCACGGAATTTGGCATAGCGTACTGAATTAGGTCTAGAATGATGTGTGTTAAGTTTCCTGAAAATCGGTCCAGATTTAGATATAGCCGCCAGATATATTTTCGTCCGATTTAATGTAAATAGTGTAACAAAGTCACCATATATCTTTCGATTTGAACAAAATTTGGCGCAGGGTACTGAATGTAGTCTAAAATGAGGAGTGTTAAGATTCCTGAAAATCGGTTAGATATAGCTCCCATATATACATTTTCGTCCTATTTAATGTAAATGTTGTACCAAAATCCCTATATATGTTTGGATTTGAACGAAATTTGGCATAGCGTACTGAATAAAGTCTAGAATGATGTGTGCTAAGTTTCGTGGAAATCGGTTCAGAGTTAGATATAGCTCACATATATATTTTCGTCCGATTTAATGTAATTGGTATACCAAAGCTCTTAAATATCTTTCTATTTGCACGAAATTTTGCATGGGGTACTCAATTAAGTCTAGAATGATGTGTGTTAAATTTCGCGAAAATCGGTTCAGATTTAGATATAGCTCGAAATGTGGCCGATATGCACAAAACGTACTGAAATTAATACAACCTACCATACTTTACTACTTTCCTTACTGGTTCGATTTCACAATGAAGTATTGAAATTTACCCATGTTTCAAAATATTATTTTGAGGTAAAATAGTAAGTAAATTTTCTGCATAAATAAGTGGGAAGTGGGAAGATTTCCCATCCCCTTAGAATCAAAAGTATTAAATTATAGTCGAGTCGGTTGCCTACCCTGAAACATGAACCAACATTGATTATTTTTGGTAGGACGATTTTCTGCAAAATGAGAATAGGACCCATTGGAGCCTTAGTTTGAAAAACGTGCCCACAGGACCAAAATTCTGTATAAGGTAGGATTCGATCTATGGAGGTTAAACCGAAACGTATTCATATTGATAATTTTTGGAAATTATATTTATCACAAAATGAGGGCTACTCTAAAAATGGATGGAAGGATCGATACTGATCCTGTTTAGTAGGAAGATTTTCTACCCATGAAGAACGCAAAATGTACAATTACAACGAATTATGTAGAAAAACGTAGCAAATATCTTCAAAGTATAGAATATTGGGCTACCTTAATAAGGACCGATATATCCATTTTCTATACCAAACATCCTTTGAGTAGTGGTAATGTATGTGCACAATTTCAAATTCTGACGATGGCTAAATTGACATAGAATTTTATTCTGATTAAGAAAAAATGGGGTCTCAGGAGAATATTTCGAGGTGATGGAAACAAATTTAAACACCAGCCTTGTGAAGGGTATAATCAATTTGTAAGAAATATATATCTCTCTATAAATTTTTAGCACTTTTATTTGGCACTTTTCAAATTTAGCACTTTTTTGAACAAAATCTAGCATTGTTTATCAACAAAGTTTTGGCAACACTGCTTTGCATAAGCATTGGAATGATGTTTATATTTAAAACCAGTAAGGAAAGTTAAAAGTCGGAAGAGGCCGACAATATGACTCCCTTCACACTTTGGGTATACATAAGAGATGCGCCTTGGATGATTATTGTAGGGTACAGTAATTATATACCGACTTAAAAAAAGCTAAACAAACTTCTTTCCTAATGATATTTGTTGTATATGTACAATAATACACACAGTAGATATAATAGACATATCGAGCCATATTCGCCAAAAAACGTAACCCTCAATTTGAAATTTTAATTTTTTTTGTTTTAATAAATTCAGATTAAATAAAGCTATTATTTTGAAATATATATCTATACAAACTATACAAATCCTTCTTCCTGTAAAATTTCAAATTGAGGGTTATGTTTTTTTTTTTTGCGAATATGGCTCGATATTATCATTGGAGGGCAATTGAAGTAAAATCGGACAAAACTAAATATTTGATCCATATATATGTATAAAACTATTTTAAGTATATTATTCTGAAACCTTTGCAAAATGTCATGTCATTTAGGCTGACAAAGAGTCTTTGGAGTACCATTTGTATGAAATCGAATATTTTGCATAAGAGCTATATAAAAATCTGGGTCAATTTAAACGGAAATTGGCATGTGTCAATCGTTATGCTGCGTCTTGTTAAAAAAAAAAAAACAAAAAATAACAAGTCAAAAAGCGTTAAGTTCGGCCGGGCCGAACTTTGGATAGATATATTGAAATGAAAGTATAGGGAACATAACAAACAGTGAACCTATACCGACATTTTTACTAACCGATTATGTAAATCATAATGTACACCAAATACAAATTTCAGCTTATGGCTAATGGGGGTGTCTACACTTTGATACTGTAAAAATGTGCCTCATCAAAATATTGGTTGTAGACTCCATGTTTCTTTGGAACAAATCCGTTTCAGAAAATTTTGATTTCTTCCAAACTTAGTTCAGGTTCGAATCGATCGATCCACACCTTCTGGTACGTACAACACAGGGGCTAGGCCTAGGCCTAAATGCGCGGAACAAATCGGATAACTATTTCAATATAAACCACTAAGGAAAGTAGTCGGACTGGTCCGACTATATGATACCCTTCACTACTATATGTATATTGTATATATGTATCCAAACAATTTCATGTCATGTCAACCTATGCTAAATTTAATTTCAATCAGATATAAGGAAATCGATTTAGAGCAAATATGACACACGCAATTCAGTAAGCCGCACTGTTAAAAATATAATCTCAATCAGACACCCGTTCCAAATATATATGATACGTTGTGCAAAATTTCGTGTCAATCGGACAAACATTAGGAGTTTGGTGCACCATTTACCTAAAATCGGACTAAAATATATATGTGGGACCTATATTTAAATCTGAACCGATATTCTCGAAACTTAACACACCTCATTTAAGACTCAATTTAATACGCTATGCCAAATTTCGTGAAAATCGAAGAATATATAGGGACTTTGGTGCACTATGTACATAAAATCGGACGAAAATATATATGAGAGCTATATCTAAATCTGAACCGATTTTCACGGAACTTGGCGCACATCATCCTGGACCTAATTCAGTACTCCATGCCAAATTTTGTGCAAATCGAGAGATATATAGGGACTTTGGTGCTTATATCGGACGAAAATATATATGGGAGCTATATCTAAATCTTAGCCGATTTTCACCAATTTCAATAGGGTTCGTCCCTGGGCCAAATAAGTGACTTGTGTCAAATATCATCCAAATCGGATCATAAATGTGACCTGTACTTTGTTTATAATTATACCCTTCACCACACTGTGGTACAGGGTATTATGTCTTTGTGCATATGTTTGTAACAGGCAAAAGGAAACGAGATAGACACATGGTTCCTTTTGAGAATATGCATAGAATCACTTTTTAAGTCGATTTATGCATGTCCGTCCGTCCGTCGTCTGTCTGTCCATGTATTTTGTGAGCAAAGTACAGGTCGCATTTATTATCCGAATTGGATGAAATTTGGCACAGCTCATTTGTTTGGTCCAAGGACGAACCCTATTGAAATTGGGAAAAATCGGTTCAGATTTAGATATAGCTCCCATATATATTTTCGTCCGATTTCATGTAAATGGTGTACCAAAGTCCCTATATATCTTCCGATTTGCACGAAATTTGGTATAACGTACTGAATTAGGCCTAGAGTGATGTCTGCCAAATTTCGTGAAAATCGGTCCAGATTTAGATATAGCTCCCATATATAGTTTTGCCCGATTTCATGTAAATGGTGCACCAAAATCCCTATATATCCTTCGATTTGCACGAAATTTGGCATAACGTACTGAATTGAGCCTAGAATGATGTGTGCTGAGTTTCGTGAAAATCGGTCCAGATTTAGATATAGCTCCCATATATAGTTTCGTCCAATTTCATGTAAATGGTGCACCAAAGTCCCTATATATCTTTCGATTTGCACGAAATTTGATATAACGTACTGAATTGATGCTGGAATGATGTGTGCTGAGTTTCGTGAAAATCGATTCAGATCTATATATATTTTCGTCCGATTTAGTCTAAATAATGTACCAAGTTCTTATGTTGCATAGCGTTTTGAATTTAATCCAGAATTATGTGTGTCAAGTTTCGTGAAAATCGTTCAAGACTTTGATAAAGCTCCCATATATATTTTCGTCCGATTTAATGTAAATGGTGCACCACATTTATCTTTCGATTTGCACAAAATTTGGCATAGCGTTCTGAATTGATGCTGGAATGATCTGTGCTGAAAATCGATTCAGATCTAGATACATATTTTCGTCCGATTTAATCAAGTTCTTATGTTGCATAGCGTTTTGAATTTAATCTAGAATGATGTGTGCCAAGTTTAGTGAAAATGGGTTGAGATTTAGATATAGCTCCCTTATATTATAGATTGATTTTAAGTAATTGACGCACCAAGGAACCAATATATGGCTGATAGGTTGAAATCGGTTCATATTTGGATATAGCATCCTTATATAAGTAAATTGTGCATCAAACTCCTCATATTTGTTAAATTGACATAAAATTTTGCACAACGTACAAATTTGAGCATAGAATAACGTAGTTGGGTTTTCTAGAAGTACAGACCTAGCCCAACGGTTGACCTATTGATATTTGTTTGAAGTCGATTTACATACTTTTGTTCCATTGTAACAAACGAATGACATGTTTATGGATAGATCTAGGTCGTTTCACATTTAGATAAATATCACATATGTTATTTCATACAATTTCATGATAATAGTCCTGTTTAATATACCCATAGTGGTGAAGGGTATCATATAGTCGACCCCGTCCGACTTTACTACTTTCCTTACTGGTTTAACATCTACAGAAGGACAGACGGACGGACGGACATGCATAAATCGACTCAGAAAGTGATTCTATGCCTATTCTCAAAAGTAACCATGTGTCCACCTCGTTTCCTTTTGCACAAAGATGCACAAAGACATAATACCCTGTACTACAGTGTGGTGAAGGGTATAAAAATAGGGGGGTACAAAGGGGGTATAATAAGGATATTAAAAGGGGGTTATATGGAAACTACCCCATAAAGGGGGAGAATATTAATAAATTTTGGTGGGTAGATAGCGTGATTTCAACAGACGGACGAACATGGCAACATCGTCTTAGAATTTTACTCTGATCAAGAATATATATACTTTATAGGGTCGGAAATTAATATTTCGATGAGTTACAATCGGAATGACAAAATTAATATACCCTCCATACTATGGTGGAGCGTATAAAAACAAACCAGTAAGGAAAGTTCAAAAGTCGGACGGAGCCGACTATATGATACCCTTCACCACTTTGGATACATACAAGAGATGCTCATATGTACAATATCCTTTAGATAGAATAGACTAGGTTCGATTTGGTACGCTGTGCGCTAATTCGTCCAAAGCTGACAAACTTTAGTTATTTGGTACATCATTTTGATAAAATCGGATGAAAATATATGTGGAAGCTATATTTAAACCTGAAACGTCTTCAATGCAATACGCTATGCAATATTTCATGTAAAGCGAACAGACATAGGCTCCTCCATTTATACCATTTGCATAAAATCAACAAAACTTCGCGAATGTAAATCTGTAGTAACTCTATACGGTGTAAACTATATATAAGAGCTATATCGGACAAATATTGGCAGTATGGTGCTGCATTTACATAAAATCGGACGAATATATATATATATATATATATATGGAGCTATATCTAAATCTGAACCGATTTCAACAAAACTTCACAGGCCTCAACCTGCAGTAATTTTAATACGAATGCCAACATGTAGTAACTTCAATACGCTATGCAAAATTTTGTCTCAATCGGACAATCATTGACAGTATGGTGCACCATTTACATAAAATCGGAGGAAACTATATATGGGAGCTATATCTAAATCTGAACCGATTCCAATAAAACTTCGCATACATAAATTTGGTCCTATTTCAGCAAAAGTTTGTGCCAATCGGCCTAAATTTGACTCTTTTGAGTCCCATTTACATTAAATCGAACGAAACTATATATGGGAGCTATGTCTAAATCTGAACCGATTTCAAAAAAACTTCGCATACATAAATCTGAATCTAAGTCAGTACTCTGTGCAAAATCTTGTCTCAATCGGTTTAATATTGGCAGTATCGTGCTCCATTTACATAAAATCGAACGAAACTGAACCGATTTCAACAAAACTTGGCATATATCTATCTAGACCTAATTCAATACAAATTTTGTCTCAATCGGATATTGGGAGTTTGGTGCACCATTTACCTAAAATCGGACAAACTATATATGGGAGCTATATCGAAATCTGAACCTATTTTCTCCAATTTCAATAGGGGTCCTTGGGCCAAATAAGTGGGCTGTGCCAAATTTCATCTAAATCGGATCAGAATGTCTTTAATTTGGTAATTTGTATTCCTATTGGGTGTAGAATCTAACTAACGAGAAGTATCAATATCGATCCCCGTTTTTGTTCCATATAACATTAGCCCATCTATTCGGTAGTTTGAGTATTTAAAGAGTTTTCTCCTATGAACCCCCATTTGGAAATATTTATACCCGACCTCAATAACAATATAATTTCTTCATCATAGTAAAATTCTGAGACGACCTAGCCATGACCGACTCTTGTAATTCCAATATTGTCATTTGTCTCTAGTTTTTCGTTTTTGAGGATTTTTGACACATTTTCTAATCGAATTGGCTGTAATTTGGTATTAAGGTATCCCCAATATTCGGTCTTTTGGACACTTTTTGAACCGAATTAACAGCAATTTGATATTTTGAGTTGCAAATTTCCCTACCAGAAATCAAGTATTGGGCATCGATATGTATATATTTCCACTGAAAGAAATGAATAGTGGCCCAATATGAGGTATAGCCCCCACAGCATAACCCTCAAATCCAAAAATATTAATATCGGCCCATGCTTTGGGTTTTTCAGATTTCAATGTTACTAAAATTTTGAATTTCATGTGCTTTGCAAAATCCTGTTGGGAATAATTATCTGTATAAGTCAAATTTGGAACTGTGTTTGAAAACTTCATTGCAAATCAATGTCAGTGTTACTATGATAAAAGTTTTAGGCAAATGTCATATAATAATCTCGTCACTATTTTATCTTTGTGACCTAACACTAGAACTCTGGATCTTCCTGAAAAAACTCAGTTCTAACCTTAACAACAGTCACATACCTCTCACAGTTCCAATTACCATCCTTCATTACAATTTCTAATAACTTTTACACACTAATTATGACCTTTCATCTTTGTCACGACAACAGAAACAACAATAAAACCCGTTAATTAACTATTATTAATACCCCATATAGGGTGTCTCATATAATAGATCTTATCGCATTACCTCATTCCCAGTTGCCCAGCTGGGAAGTCAAAACCCCGCCAACAGAATTTCACAGCGAATAAAATAAACAAACATGCGTAAATTATAGACTCCAAAAGTGAACTGCTTTTCATTATTACGACGGCATGGCAGTGGAACTTCCAACTTCCCATAGCCCGACAATTGAGTCATGAATTGAGTGCGGTGTGGTGTGAATCGCTGCTATTCTATTATTTCTAAATGGGAGTACACGCTTTGGTGGGGATTATAACCAAGCATTTAGGTGTGAAGGTTAATGGCAATAAATGCTCATGAAGATGTGCAGCTATAATCAATTCACAGGCACACACAAACTCACACATGTATATAACTAGGGTGGAGTGCTTGGAACCCATGGGCTGCCCAGCTAGCTTGCATATTCCATATGCTATGCATATTCCTCCTTCGTATGTAAACGATGGAATGATTTAAACGTTGATGCCTGCGGGGCTTCATTCTAATCTACGATAACTATTCATAGACAAAAAAAAAACAACAACAACAACGTGATCTGGCTGGGCATGTACATATATAGACTTGGGCTGGGATAGTGTAATCAGTATCTTCTGCCAAGAACTCCTCCTGTGGCATATCTTTCACTGCGCTACAAGGAGTTGCTTGTTGCCCATCAAAACAAAAAACATTGAGTGTGAACTACAATTGGTGGCTTAGTTTTGAAGGCATGGTGTCCATGGTGGACAGGCAAACATTCACGCTGCCGCCGAAAAAAATCTACGGTGAGGTGACTCATACTGTGATGATGATTTTCATCAGTGTAAGGCATGTCGTGATTCTAGTGAACTTATTTACTCGCCGTCTTGTTGGCCATTTATTAGTGGCAGAGCGACGACAGTGATTGTGGCGATGGTGGTGGTGCTGGTGATCGTGGTGTTTGTGTTATGGCTTTTTGTTCACGTAATTCTTTTTTTTTCGGCCAAGCTTCTTTACTCTGGGAGCGTTTGTCGGAGGGGTGGTCATAATATTGTAATTTTCGCAAGCATCCTCCAATGTTGAGACAATGACGGCTGCCGCTAAATGGTACTTTGCACGGTATACGAACGACGATTGAGACGACGACATCAGTAAAGATAGCAAAGAATGACGACGAAAACGACGACTATGTGGCGTGGTTTGATGCTCTTCATCCCAAAACATCGTCGTTACTTTGACTGCCAACTCACTTAACGGTAATTTCATGGCCACAATAAATTTGTTTTATATACAGTTCTAAGGTTTTTTTTTCGTTGTGTTCATGCCGCTTTGCCTCATTGGCTTGGCATGGTACGAAAAGATGTTACCAAAAATCATAGCTTTGTATTTTTTGTGTTTTGACAATTCCGCCCGTACCATTGGGCTCACGATTAGATTTGTCCATGGTATGGGGTATATGTGACTGGGTAAATGTGATTTCTGGCAAATTCAAGGCAATCGTTATTAACTTTGAAAGGAAAAGTGTTTGTAGAACGAGTTCAAAGTATTTTTCGTATTTTTTGGTTACAGTGTGATGCGAGAGATCAAAAATTAAAATTCGGATACAAATATTGAAGAAAATCAAATCATATACATTTTCTTGAAAGTATAAAAAATACTTAAAGAATTTTTTCTTTTAAGGGCTACCATATTTAATTCTGGCCTAATAATAGAAATACAAATATTTATCATCAACAAATAAAAATGTTGTCAAAATACGAAAGTACCGTCACTCAGGTTGAAAAATTGAGGTGGGATATTAAACATACTGACCTTTATATGGAGGCTATACCCAAAGGTCGACTAATAATTTTAATTTTTGGTTGGAATCCAAATTGGAGCCAACTCCGTTAAGAAAAAAAAATAATGAAATCCTCAAAATACCAAAAATCTGATACCTTGATGTGGAGCCTATACAAAAATGTGGACGGATATTGATAATCTTTTGTAGGAAGACTTACAAAAACTCATCTCTGCAATATTTCATGTAAACCGAGGGCCATTTGAATGAAATTGGACAAAAATATATATGCGAGCTATATCTAAATCTGAATCGATTTCAACAAAACTTGTCACAACTCTACTCTCGATATCAATATGCTAAACATAATATCATGCAAATGAAACAGGATATATGTTGTACCATCAATACAAAATCGGACGAAACCATATATAGGAGCCATATCTAAATCTGAATCGATTTCAACAAAACTGCAAGGACTTGATTCAGTATGCTGTGCAATATTTTGTTCTAATCTGACAAATATTGGGAGTTTGGTGCACCATTTAAATAAAATCGGACGAAAATATATATGGAAGCTATATCTAACTCTGAACCGATTTCAATAAAATATCGCATACATCTAGCGGGGCCTAACTGTATATGGGAGTAATATCTCATCGAACGAAATCTAGATGCTTTGGTGCAGCATTTACATATTTGGGAGCTATATCTATATCTGATCCGATTTCCATAAAACTTAACACACTCTACCCAGACTCAATTACATAGTTTACGCCAAATTTTGTCTCAATAGAGCAAACAGAGGTGGTGAACTGTTTGCATAAAATCGGACGAAAATATTTATGAGCTATATTTAAATCTGAACTATATTTAAATCTGAACCGATTTTCTTCACTTTCAATAGGGTTCGTTCATGGGCCAAATAAGTGAGCTGTGCCAAATTGGATCATAAATTCGACCTGTACTTTGTTTACAATTTTCCATCCACAGACGGAGGGCCGGTTGGATGGACTAACGGACATGCATAGATCGACTCAGAATGTGAGGTAATACATATTATCAAAAGTAACCATGGGTCTATCTCATTTCCTATTGCCTGTACCACAATGAGGGGAAGGGTATAAATATTGCGAAATCCATCGTGATTTTAGATGAAATGCTTATTTCAACATTATTCTGATGAAGAATATTTCGAGGTGTTGCAAGCGGAATGGCAAATTAATTATACACTGCAACTTATTTGGAGACACCTCTTAACATTATTTTGTAGAATTACACGAATTCATTGGGTGTTCGGGGGATGACCCATAACTTCCACTTCTTGGCCGGTTAAAAGGGCGCTGATTTTAGCATATGATGAATCGCCTTCTCGTGTTGGTTTGGCTCAGACTAGCAGAACATTCGCCACCAGAACAGGGTTGCCGAGGAAACAGGCGATCATTTGCATCGAAGGTTTTATACTATTAACAATATTTATTCGAATTGGCTCTTCTTCCAAAACCCGTATATTTCGGGCTCATACCGCACCTGTGACTTATTTTGTTCAAAATCTAAATGCGTATATCCAATTCTTTAACCGGTTTCAAACTAGTCCAACTAGTTCAGTGTTCAGTTCACCCTCACCATCAAATTTCTGCCCCAGAAATTTTTATCCCGATAATAGTTTTTAATTGAAGTTTTTTATCTTCGATAAGATTTTTTTATTCGGATAATAAATTGTCACATGAAATTTTTCTGTCAGGATTATTACAGGTATCCACTAAGAACCTTAAACACTTAAGATGCCTAAAGTCGGTATAGGTTTTACTTCGAATATTCATCAAAATTAAAATATTTATGAGGCTATTGCTTGGAAAAGTAATACCATCGAAATATTTTAAATAGGACGGTGTCTTTATTTAGGGACTTATGTCAAAAAATATATATTTGTTTAAAATTTTCTACCCACAAGCTTTTTATCATCAATTCCCCTAATGATAAATTACAGCCACTTCGTTTGGAGTCTAGGAACATCAAAATACATAAAAGGGGCAAGACCTTTACATTGATTTTGGCAAAAAAAATCACCTTAAAAGCTTTTTCCTTTCTAGAATGCAAAAATACAGCCACTGCGGTTGAAAAATATGCCTAGGAGTATAAAAATGTGGGTCTGTGTTTCAAATCTCCTGTGAAGAAGTTTTATGCCAACCACACACCCTGAATGACAAATTATAGGTACTTGGGCAAAAAATAAAAAAAAAGAAATCCGCAAAGTACCATAGAAGTAACTGCAAGGACAAGGACCTTTATATCTTATGGGAACTATGCTTAAACATGAATTTAATTTACAGTGCCCTGCGAAGTACTTTTTGTAACAATCAAGAACTTGTAATATCAAATTATAATCCCTATATAAAACATATTTTCTGTCCTCTAAGAACCCGGAATGACGCAGTACTTTTGGTTGCAAAGGCGCCTGTGACCATCAATACACCTACAAGTGCGACGGAGCTCTACATTACCACTATTTGCACTATTTTTTTTCTCTCTCTCTCTCTCTCTACTTCTCTTTTGACAAAAACAAAGGAAAAAAGTCACCACCATTCATTGTTCGGCTGTGTTTTGTTGTGGCGAGGGATGTTTAAATGGGGGCAATGTGAAAACATAGACCTACATTGCATACTTTCAGAATAGCAATTTTCCCCAGAAAATGGCGTGGTACCATTATGTTGGGGCAACATCAAAATGTGGACCAATATTTAATTAAGCCACGGAGGTGGTTTTTACCCTTCTCATTTTCCTACTTACAATCACTTGGTAAATGAGGCTAAAACCTAAAAAATACGGACCGAATGGCGATAAAGGGACAGGCGAAATTGGTCGCTATTAGCGATATGTCGTTAATAGCAATATCAAATAAAGGGCAGATATTTCTCAGGACTTTTGGATATGTCGTTATAAACATTTGCGTCCCTATTTAATTTCTTATTGACAGATCTTCATTAAATCTTCTCATTTGCACCACTGTTCGACTTTAACCCAATTGTGGAGGCTTCGATACATTAAACCAAATTTTCCCATAATGTTAAACATCGTTGCGGCTTTAGATGACAGTAAAGTTTACTATAAATTTCATCACAAGAACACCAACAAAACCAACTACAACAACAAACAGCATTTTGTTCGGCACGAAGTGGTAATGATTGTAAAGAATATGAGTATGACTTATAAAATAACCATAAAAGTCAGATCTTTTTTTCCTTTGCATTGAATACAACGATCTTCTGCCATGAGAGAATTTTCTATCGCCACAAAAAGTGCAAAAGATTATAACAATAAAAACAAAAAAGACTATCGATGAAATGGTAGGTGGTCTGCGGGTGGTAGTTATGGTTGTTATTTTTTTCGGGAATACTAGGTGGGAATTTATGGAGAAATTTCAATAATCAAATTAAATTAAAAAAACGGATTTTTATTGGGATCATAAAAAGTAAAATTAAAAAACTAAGTGCTAGGAAGATCAAAGTCTTGTGAAATGGTCATAGAAGAAGGAGAAGGTAAAAATACTCCAAAGTTTACGTAAAAAATTAATAATGGGAACATGTGAAGGCATCAAGGAAAATAATGTTTCTTCGGAAGTGACAATAAAAAATATTCAAGAATTTGAAAGCATCTGCATTTATAGTTTCAAATTTTTTATTTTCTATTTTCTATTATGAAACTATTAAAAAAAATCCAACCAGTAAAAATAAATTGAATTTCGTTGATGATATCCATCAAATCTATCAACACTGACAAGCAATACGTGCATCTATTCTCACCTGTCAAACATTAGATCACCAAAACATTTATAGAGACCGAACAGCAATGCAACGTTTTTACAGTAATTGTTGTTGAATTTTTATGGCCAACACTTTAGTAACGCATTAACGGTGTTAATGCATAGAATTGGTTGGTGGTGGTGGTGGCCATTAGCCATCACTAAATCAATAATTGGCTATGATTAGAAGGTAAATGCGAAAGACATTCAACAATGTTGCAGCCAATAAAACGTACCCAAAATTTTGTTTACTTTTTGTAAACCAACCACAATTGAACGAAGGAAAAAAACATTAACAATAATAACAATATCTGTAAGCTTGTTATAATGGTAGGCACGTAGGCAATGTTAGTATGTTGGATTTAATTTAGACTGGATTACAGGGTGAAACAGAAAAGAAGTTACAATTTTGAAGGATATATATTTCTTTAATTAATGGAATTCTTCTTATCAAAAATTATCCGGTATTTTGTGCACTTTTTATACCCTACACAACTATGTTGTCAGGGTATTATAGCTTTGTGCCGCCCCAAATGTTTGTAACGCCGCGAAATATTGGTCCTAGACCCACCTTTAAGTATACCGATCGTCATATCTCGACTAGCTGAGTCGATCTAGACATGTGTGTCCGTCCGTCCGTCTGTCCATTATAATTTGTAAACACGATACAGGCCACAGTTATGGACCAATCTTCACGAAATTTTGCATGTAGGATGGGTTCTGGCCAATGAAGACCCCTATTGTTTTTGGAAAAGATCGGTTAATATTTAGGGGATGAAATGGACCAAATACTAAATTTTTGTCGGTTTTTCTGGTCGCTCCAGAGGCCGCAATTATGGCCCAAACACCGTGAATTTTTGCATGGAGAAGGGGATCGGGCCAGAGAATAAGCATGCATGTTTTGATAAAGATCTGACAATATTTAGCGGGTCAAATGGTCCCTGACTTTTGTGTGAAAAATGACAAAATTTGTATTCTATGGCATATATATTTACTGCTGGAGGATATAGTCCCCAGGATTTGATAGCATATCCAAGAGGAGTAGTTGGCCTTTAAATTGATACCAAATATAGTGATGTATCTACTCAGATGTGGGAGTTACAGTCAAATATTTACAGGTGCTTACGTATTCAGATATTATTTAGTAACCCATTACCACATTAGAGGGAGAAATATCGCGCTGTTGGCTTTGAAATTTTTCATGAAGTCCCAGTTATGGTCAAGAACAACGCCTACAATTTTCGGTGATGATCAGATTAAAATTTTGGGATGAAATGGACCGAAAACATAATTTTTTGTGTGTTTTCGAGTAGAGTATAATCCGAAAATCACAACACAACCCACCGTGAAGGTAATCTGGACAAGTAATTAGAAGGACTGTACTGAATATTCGAAAAAAGTAAGGAAGAGGTGTTGTTAACCTCTAATCGGACAAGAGGGGGCAAATATCACGAAATATTACTCAGACTCGGAATCAACATCTTCAGAAAGTTAGAGTTCGTGGTAGTTGTGTAGGGTATCGCATGGTCGGCCCCGTCCGACTATACTGCTCCGCTCACTGGTTTATTCTAATAAGCTGTAATTTGGTATTTTGGATTCTCACTGGGTACAAAAGGTTCCTACTTCAAATTATAAACATTGGTCCAATGACGCTATATCCCTAATTTTTAGAAGTTTGGGCACGTGTTTCAATCAAATTGGCTGGAATTTTATATTTTGAATTCTCATTAAGTATAAAATCTCCTCACCAAAAATGTTTCTGGTCGAAGTCATTTTAACTTGGCAAATCGGATTCCTGATGAATAACCAGTAAGGAAAGTAGTAAAGTCGGACTGTGCCGATTATATGATATCCTTCACCACTTTGGGTATATTCTACATATGTATCCTAAAAGATGTCGCCTTTTCGAAGGAACATTGACATGAAATTGAAGGAACTTAAATATGTGATATTTATCTATATCAAAACCAACTAACATCATGTCATTCTGCAACCTATGCTAAATTTTGTAAATCGATTTAAAGCACACTGGATACACGCTATTCGGTATTCTGAACTGTTTAAAATTTAATCTCACTCAAACATCCATTGATTATTTGGTGTACAATAAACATGAATAAGTCGAAATTGTATATGCAAGCTATGCTACATCTATATCTGAACCGATTTCAAGGAAACTTGCCAGAGATTAATTTATATTAACTTCAGTACGTTGTGTCAATCGGCCTAGCTAGGGGTCTTTAGTGCACCATTTACTTAAAATCGGACGAAAATATATATAGGAGGTGTTTGTAAATCTGATCCGATTTTCACGAAACTTTGCACACATTATTCAAGACTTAATCTAGTATGCTTTGCCAAAATTCGTGCAAATCAAAAGATTTGCAGGGACTTTGGCGCACCATTTACCTAAAATCGGGTGAATCTATATAAGGGAGTTATATGTACATCTGAACCGATTTTAACGAAACTTAGTACACGTCCTTCTAGACTTATTTGAATACGCTAGGCCGAAATTCGTGCAAATCGAAAGATTTTCAGGGACTTTGGTGCACTATTTACCTAAAATCGGGCGAAACTATATATAGGAGATATATCTAAATTTGCACCGACTTAGCACACTTAATTCTAGACTTAATTCAGTACGATTTGCCAAAATTCGTGCAAATCTAATGATATTCAGGGACTTTGGTGCACCATTTACTTAAAATCGGACGAAACTATATATGGGAGCTATATCTAAATCTGAAACGATTTTCACGAAACTTAACACACATCATTCTAGACTTAATTCAGTACGATTTGCCAAAATTCAAGCAAATCTAATGATATTCAGGGACTTTGGTTTATCATATACCTAAAATCGGGCGAAACTGTATATGGGAGCTATATCTAAATCTGAACCGATTTTCCCGAAATTAAGCGCACATCATTGTCGACTTAATTTAGTACGCTATGCCAAAATTCGTGCACATCTAATGATTTTCAGGGACATTGGTGCACCATATACCTAAAATCGGACGAAAATATATATGGGAGCAATATCTAAATCTGAACCGATTTTCTCCAATTTCAATAGGGTTCATCCTTGGGCCAAACCAATGAGCTGTGCCAAATTTCATCCAATTCGGATCATAAATGCGACCTGTACTTTGCTCACAAAAATACATGGACGGACGGACAGATGGACATGTATAAATCGACTCAGAATGTGATTCTACGCATATTCTCAAAAGGAACCATGGGTCTATCTCGATTATTTTTGCCTGTTACAAACATATGACATAATACCCTGTACCGCAGTGTAGTGAAGGGTATAAAAACATCTTTACATAAATTTTATAATATACGAATCTTCTGTTCCATATGAATGTCCCATTGAATTTTCGGTATGTGAACGTTTTTTGAGAGCATGAAGAACCTACTGCCACATAGTGCAATCACATCTGTTTCTCTTTACCCTGATCGTTAAACATGACTTCCATAAATTCATTCCATAAATTCCAGTATACAGTCATCCGAGGAGACTAAATACTCTGAATCCGCTCCAAAGTGTGGACAACAAAATAGCCGAAAATAGGAAATATCCGAAAAGGTTCACCATGAAACCCAACCACTATTCATCAATTTTGGCATAAAGATTTTTTTACTCAAATACCATTTCATGTACAGCAAACAATATTTAATGAATATTTTCATAATTTCATTCATAGTTGTTTTTATCCACATTACATGTACCTCGCTTAGAATACAAGTAAAAATTCTTATAATTACGATAAAGTCACTACATTTCATTAATATTACAACTATTTTTCTACTTCGCTCTACTTTGCCACAATTTGCACATGTTTCTCTCTATCTCTCTATTTTGACAAAAACAAATGTATCCCTACGAAGAAAAAAACACATTTTCCAAATTATTTCGATATAATTGTCAGATATGTACAATATATCATGAGCAACAAGCCGAATGTTTCAACTTATTACCCTGTGAAATTCGGAATGATTATGAGATTGCTTTTGTTTGGAGAGAGCTCCTTGTCCGTTATAATATTTCTATCTCGCTCGATGAATCGGTTCCACAAGCTTATATCTCTGTGCTAGATCTTCTTTTTTGATGTTTTTTATACATTTGGTTGCTGTTGTTGTAGCACCTGAAATATAGGAAAGGGTAAGTTTTGTACGCTTCTGTCTCTTCAGTGCCCGAGTTCAGTAATGTTGCATAGAGAATGTGGGTAGGCTTAGCTAGGAGAGGTGCAACGTGTCGTGTGATCATGTTCCACTTGTTGGGTATGGGTTAGGTATTGTGCCGCCAATTCATGCTTAGTAGGATTTAAGGCGGCTGCACCATCCTGCTCTTAACTGTGCTAAGACTACTATTCGTGTCTGACTTGGCAGCTGCTTCTCATATGTTGTCATTGATGGTCTCCGAGTATGGCATTCATTCGGCATTGTTCTACTGCCTGGGCGTTGCGTTTTGAATGAATTTGACAGTGACAGTGGGGACTCTGTGTAGAAAATGCCATATTGCGCAAAAACTAAAATGGATGCAGTATGGAGACCCACATCAATTGAAAGGTCTCGAAATGTACTTTCAGAATATATACACCTTATGGCGAAGAACAAACTTTGCTAAACGGATTTTCTCGATTTTCCTTGCAAGTCTCAGTGACAGTGGGGACTCTGTGTAGAAAACGCCAGGTTGTACAAAAAATAAGTCTAGATGTCCCGCTTGTATCTTTGGACCACTCTTTCTCTTTAGATCATGAAGATCTCTCAGGACGTGAAAGTTGGGAAAGCCTTTCCATAAGACTAGGCAGGGGTGTTTGAGATGATAACGGGTACTGCATCGACAAAATTTGTTTGTGCCGATCTTCGCCTCCTCATGAAGATGGCCTCCTCTGGTGCCACGAGGAGACACCCTGCTAAAGTTCTCTAGGTGGCATTCTGACAGTTTTGTATATTATTCCACTGCGTATCACTTACATTCGCAAACCTCATTGGCGCCGCATAGCTTTATAGGAGGTCAACAATGTCTCCTTGTTAGCATATTAAATGCTGCCAGTCAGCGACTTGAGGAGCTTCTTCTTACTTCTCTATTCATGGCAAATGGCAGTGGCTTACGCGGTCGTCTTGAAAAGGCAATTGAAAGTTGCAACCAATAACTGATAGTTGGTACCGGGAATCTGCTCTCCATCGACAATTATGTTCGGTGAGACTCTCATTTCAGCCATCCAAGAGGTGAACAGAGTACGTGTGGATTTGGTGGCGGATATCATCAAATTCCTCAGATGGAAGAAATTCACAAAACAGCTATGTAGACATATATCCTCTCAAATATGTCATCTATAATATGACCCGACGACATAATCGTACAACCACCCGCATACATTACGACCTCGGAACAGATACTTATAGATCATCCCACCTTGGCAACTCCCTGTTTAACTTTACGGGCCTTTGACTTCCTGTTTCTAAATTCCTCAAATGACTGCCGTCCACAGATATATCTGATTATTCAACGTTTCAAGTACGGTCTGAGGTAGATATTTTCGATGTCCTCGAACAGTTTGGCAGATTGACGGTGTCGAAGGCCACAAGTATGAGGACACATTTGGGGTTGCCGGCAACGATATTGCCGGCAATATCGTTGACCTCTTCTAATATCTTTGATGATTCTCTTTGATTTGGGTGAGTCACCTGCATTACCGTTGTATTGACCACAGTGGTATCCATGGAAAATCATCCGAGGGATAGATCGTAATACTATTTTGGCTAATACGGAAAGATCCAGTTCCCTTAATAAAATTGGGGAAAGTCGTCAACATCTTCAGGCTCTCATTGATCTTCCCAAGTGTAATTGGGATGGGAAAATCGGGCCTTTAGTTGATATAGTAGCGGACTCTGTCATTGTGAAGCTGTAATTCTCGTGGAGGTTGCACTTGTAGTATTTTAGACTTAGCGTGCCAGGGCTTGAGTTATCATTATACCCTTCACCACACTGTGGTACAGGGTATTAAGTCTTTGTGCATATGTTCCTATATATCTTTCGATTTGCACGAAATTTGACATAGCGTAAGGAATAAGGCCACGGTTCAGATTAAGATATAGCTCCCATATATAGCTTCGCCCGATTTTAGGCATATAATCCACTAAAGCCCCTTGAAATCTTTTGATTTGCACGAATTTTGGCATAGTGTACTGAATTAAGTCTAGAATTTGTGTTTGTGTTATGAAGGGTGCCTTATTATTTTTATCCATAGAGTCAACTGTTAAGTTTTAAGGTCGATTTCTGGTCTACTTTTGCATAGCCTTTTACCGTGGCAGCTAAGCTTGTTAAACTTCTTAAGGGTCCTTTCGAATAGAGTCCTGACTGCCAACCGTGAGATATTGATTTACATACGCAAAATTTGAAGCTTCTAATTTTTTTAAGACGTTAATATATAGGGCGCCAATTCCGCCCCATTTTGGAGGCGGAATCGTCTCAGTACTCGCTGACTGTTCGCGACTAATTTTTTGAGTCGCATTTTATTCGGATTTTCAATATCCGCAACCTGTGGACCTTTTATATTTATAATATAGATTATTTCCTTATATAAATCGTATCTCTAAGCACTTTATTATGAAATTTGGTAAATTTATTTCCATTACACCCTGTAAAAAAATCTATATGAGCATTATGTGTGCTGCTACATGCATACTTACAAACATAAACGATTCGAGAACATTTGCCATTCCACGTACCACATACGTTCATAAGTACGTTCAACGTATAAGTATGTGTGTGTATGAATGATTAGTTTTTATATTTAGCATGTCAACATTAATAAAAACAATTTTAATGGCTCACTATAACGAGTACTGGGTGAACAACAGACAGACACACACACAATATAACAACAATTTAACAAAAAACTTCAAAACAACTTTAACACAATCAAAGCGAAAACTTTGTCGAATTCGCAAACAGTTCGACTGGCAATTTCTAATAGTGCCGGATTACAAGTGTTATAAAAACACTCCACACCACCATTCATGACTTTGGACATGTTGAAAATACTCAGTTTTGATTTGAATGTTTTGCTGACGATGTTGTGGCATTATGAATCTGTGGCAGTAGCAACCTAGCTTTGGATCAGAATATGAATGGGTGGGGGTGCGTCTGCTAAACATAAATAATTCCATACATCAGACATCATTCAATGGCTCGCAAATGTTATTTGCGAAGCCGAACAAGGATCTTATAAAATATGTATATAGGAAGAGGACAGGGAATTTTGGACCATAACTAACAACAGCAACAAACTATAATGACAACACCAAAAACAGCAACAAGTACAAAAAAAACATTCAACATCAGTTGCTGGAAACAGATGTGTGAAATGATGGTTAGTGCAATGATTCTGGTTGTCGCAACACTTACACTCTTTGTCCGTCCTTCCGTCTGTCTGTCATTCAGTCAGCAAAGCATTCACATCGGTCATCCAAATTCATTTTCGCAAAACGAAAAAAAACTACACTCAAATGATTACAACGGACTGCCGAACTCACTCACTGGCTGACTGACTGCCAAGCAGGTACCTTTAGTACCCACCACCAAAATTGAATGCAACCATTTTTTCAAGGGGCCAACCAACCAACCACTGAACTGACGAACATACCAAATGTGCTGTTGGATGGATGTACGATCGAATGAACGGACGACCAAACGAAGGAACATATGTAGCCTAGTACGAGTACAAGGCATCACTAGTCTTCGATCCATCCGATAAAAATAATTGGAAGTTGTTGTAGTTGTTATAGTCAGACTAAGTTAGTCGGACGAAAAAGAAATAAAACAACAACTACAAAACAAAATACTAAACTTTATTTGTTAAAATGTTGAGATGCGAACGTTCAAGTGTAATTGAATGGTTGGTTGCTTAGTTCGTTTAGTGTGTTCGGCTGTTTGGTATTAAAGTGCGAGAGTTAGGAATGACAGTTAGTACGAAATATTTAGAGAAAAGCAGGAGACTTTCTTCAAAAAGTGACCAAAAAATACTCTTCCATAGAAGATTTGAGTTTCAGTTACTGAAGAACAATAACAAAAACTGCAATATTTGGTGGTTTTTAAAAATTCATTACATCAGTCGGGACCTTTATAAGGGGACTATATTTCAAACATTTAGGTTGGACAATTAGGCTAGGAACTCTATCATACGAAGAATTAGGGTGGGCATTTGTATGGGGGCTAATTAAACACTAATTAAACTCCAGGAATACTGAATGCAAAATTAGAGACACTTCGGTTGGAAATAATACCAAAAATGGGGAAACATGGAAATATTTGGAACATGTTTGGCAAATATATTTTCGCCCTCCAAGAACCACGGAAAGTGATATGGAACCATTATATGGATCTATATCTGAAAATGTCCAGCAAATAAATTTGAATCCGGAACCCCGAATGCCAAACTAAAAACACTTTGGCGGGATAATTTCCGTAAAAACGGAAAATGCTGCCGGACGATTATATGAGGAATATCTCAAAATGTGGACCTATATCTCAAATTTTCAGCGAATCCATTTTTCACTCTCCAAAAGTTTTCACGCCGTGGATCTATGTTGAAAAAGTGTTCCCAATAGCATAAGTTACCCATTATGCCGATGACATGGACATAATGGATCGAACATTGCGAGTCATAACAGCCTCCTTTGAAAGAATTGAGAAGGAGTATGCCATAGAGTCTGTCAGTAAAAAGGCAAAGGCAGGCTGGTGATATCAACGCGCAAGATGTCAAGTAGAATCGGATCAACTTTGGAACTTGAAAAATACAGGTTTGAGGTAGTCAACGATTTTATATACCTTGGTACCGCCATAAATGACATCAGTTTTGAAATTCGGAGAATGATATTGTTGGCCAACAGATGCTCTATGGTCTAAGTAAGCAACTCAAAAGCATGGGTACTTGCGCAAGCAGATGAGGCAGCTCTTGGAGTGTTTGAGGTGTTCTCATATAGAAGAGTGTGAGGGCCTCTTCTATAAAAGAGCAGAAGATTTTTTTCTCTCGAAACGCAGTTGGACATTTTCTCCTATTCTTCTTCTCCCTATTGCAAAGACCAAGAGGCATTCTTCTATGGATGTCTTCATCAGTATAAGATCAACTCTTCTTCAGATGAAGACCAAAAAGTCTTCTTCTGGAGAAAACTAGTAGTTATTCCTCTAGAAATGACCATAAGGTCTTCTCCTATAGAAGATCAGAAAGTCTTCTTCTATAAAGTTGTACTGCTACAGAAGAGGTATTCTTTAAGAGAACACCATTGATTCTTCCTCGTGAGAAGAACAACAGATTTCTTTCTATACCAATATTCAGAGAAGAACGGCACGTTATGTTGCGTAGAAAATCCGAAGGTCACAAAATTTTTTATTTAGAGGTTTTCTTCTATGGAAGGGCAGCAAGTATTTTTCTCCGGAAGCGAAAGTGGACTTCTTCTTCTTATTTTTTCCTGAAAGCCCATTAGGTATTCTTTTACGGATACCTTTTGCTATAGAACATCAATAGTTCTTATAGAAGAGAGTCTTCTTATAGAAGAGTTGGAGGTCTTCTTATAGAAGAGTTGGATGTCTTCTTATAGAATAGCTGGAGGACATCTTAGAGAGGGCTGGAGGACATCTTAGAGAGAGCTGGAGGACATATTAGGGAGAGCTAGAAAAGCCGAGGATCTATAAAAAAATCAGAAGGTCCTCGATTTAAGATTTTTTACTATAGAAGGCCAGCAGTTATTTTTCCGTAGAAGATCAAGATATTGTCTTCCGTGGAAGAACAAAATGTTCTTATTTAAGACAACAGAATAATATTGAAAAGAAGAAAAGATATTTTTCCATAGAATGCCGGATTGTCTTATTCGACAGGGTTCAACTAGAAGGTCTTCTTAAATGAAACCTCAGGAGTTCTCTCAAAGAAGACCTGAAAAGAAGAATCTCCGCAAACTGGGATTCGGGAATTAAAATTCCACCGCTGTCATCCCTAAAATGCGAAAAGTTTAAAATATATTGTATGTATTTTTGTTGTTGTTGCTTTTTGGTTTGGAAATGGTCACAACTTTGAATGTTGTGGTTCTTGTCAATTATAACTATAAAACATATTTTATTGAATGTGAACGATTTTTGTTGGTGGTGGCGGTGTTGTTGTTGCGGCTGTTTGTTTTTCTTAAGCCTCTCTTTCTTCTTTTCATTGTTGCAGCTTGTATAGTTAGTTGCCGTACTCTACTATATTGCCACCATAAGATGTTGCTGCCTTCTGTTTGTATGTTGGCTGTTGTTTATAGATCATGCAACTAAAAAAAAACAACCAACAAGCATGGCCACACGGCAACAGTAAACAACCAACAAGCCAAGCAACCAACCAACCTACGATGACTTTGGCTAAATTTGGTGAATGCAAAATTGGATGCTGGCAACCAAAAAGAGATGGAAAAAAGAGCAGGAAAAAAAGTTCATTTTGTATTTTCCCACGATCATCAATGATGGCCAAAATGAAGTGGTTGTTGTTGTTGGTGTTGCTGCTGCTATTGCTACCACTACTGATGTTACTGCAGTTGATGGTGTTGCTGCTTGTTTGTCTATAGGCTCCCAACCAACCATCACCAACTGGAACTCCACTTTGGCGTAGTGTTAGCAATGTTGTCGCATAAAATTTCATTTTAAGAATTCAAGTGGTCTAACACTTCATATATTACAACAGGCAATGTAGAGGAGACATGCATACATGTACACACTCTACTTACATACGAGTACAACACCACAAACATGATGCGAAGCATTCATTGTCTTATCGCAGCAATAAAGTCATTTTGAAGTGCTCTTAAAATTGTATGTTTTACAAGATCCATTTTAATTTGGAAAATATATGTATGTATATATAGACAAAAGAAATAAAATGTACCATTTTCTGCACTGGACAACAACAAGTTGTTTAGCGGAACATAGATATATTTTGGTTACAACATATTTGTTAAAGAAAACAACAAATATGGTCAATAAGCAATTTTTTTTTTGCTGCGATTAATCTATCAACCCTTTCAGGTTGTTTTAAAATAACATTTAAATTGTTTTAACATATTGACAAATACATTGAAAACAATTACTGAACATGAGCCTTTTAATTGTAACAATTAATGGAAATAAGATAATATAATTTATTCTGTGGGGATCATCGACCCACAATGATCATCAAGAAGTAAACTCTTAAAGTTGACTTCGTCAATATCATAGTAGGAAAAGTAAGGAAAGGAAATTCCGAATGTTGATAAATAATATATCGCCTTTTGAAGAGTATTGGCGTGGTGCAAAAACGGTTCTCTCCGATGAAATCATTAAACTACTAGAAAATTATTTAAGCTCGACCGCGCCCAACAATTTATACTTAAACCTTTATCTTCTAGTATATTGTTTATGCTTTGAGAAAATTCCTAGCATATTACAGACTCTCAGGCTGGAAAGCTGAGCTAGGAACATAATGCCAAATTACAGTCACTTCGGTGAGAAAATGCGGCTAAAATCTTCAATATAACGAAAATGGGATGTGACCTTTACTTGGGAGCTATATTAATATGAGAGCTATTAAAAACAAGAATATGCATGATAAATTTTCTGGAAAAAGTTGTTTATTCATAAGAAATACGGAATGTTTATTTAAGGGGACCCCCCCACCATTCTCGGTGTCAAAATTTTTTTTGATTTAATTCGAATCTACTCTAATTCTAGAATGTTCCTATAAAATTTCAAGTAAAAATCTCAAGAACTCTTGAAGATATAGCCGATTTATTGTGTCAGCATCAAGTGACGGCTAAAGGGCTTCTCAAACTTTAAACGCGTTTTTCTCAAAACGAATGGCGGGCACGATAACTCAAAAACTAGTAATCCAATCGGTTTCAAATTTTGACACGTTTCTCTGGGAGTGTATAGCTCTCGTATGAACTAAGATAAAGCCAATCGGTGAAGATCTTCCTTATTTTTTAACTTAGTTTGTGGTAAAAAATAGGCGATTTTCCATAAAAAAATTTTCAAAGTTCCGCCATTTTGTTAATTGTTGTGCGAAGTCAATAATCCTAGTTCATACGAGAGCCAGACATGTCCTCTTTCTAACACAGTTGGAATTTTCGGATTCCGATGTTCCAGTGAGGAGTTATCATGCCCGCCATCGAAAATAAGGACTTTTCTTTGAACCCAAAAAACAACAACAAAACAACAACAAAAAATTTTGGTAAATTATTTTTCTTCCTTTTTAAATCTTCAAATATATATGTGCCAAGTTACAAACCTTAACAAGCATTGGTATTCATTTACCAGCCCATTTAAAATCTTAAAAATAAAAAATCGAGAATGGGGGGGGTTCCCTTAAGCTACTTCGATGGGTAAAATGCAATTAAATTTTAAAATTACAGAAATTAGAGCGGTACCGTTATATGGCAGCTATACCAAACTGTGAACTGATATACCCTAATCGAATTAGAATGTTATTCCGAGCAACAATATATATTAAATATAGTTTTAACGGAAAAAAAACTAAAAATTATTGTTATTTGATTAAAAATCAAAGTTTTTTTCATTCAAAAAGGAATAATTAAAATTGATTTTCTTATTTAGGCCACAAAAAAATTATTTTACAACTGATTTGATATTACTTACAATCGTTACGGTCCCTGATTTTTCAAAAGCAATTTTGTTATGGGTCAGGATTCGTCCGCATCATATTTTTTGGTTTATTGAAAAAATATAGCTGTAGAATCCCAGAATGGATCACGAATGGAAAAAGAAATGCCTCAAAAGTGACCAAAGAAATTGGAAATTCACCAACAAAGGCTACTAACTAGACCAATTAAACAATTGCTCCTTTGACCCTGTTCCAAGCACTCAAAATGTTCATAAAAGCTGATCTAACAAGAGGAAGCTGCCTGTTCAATGCTGTAACACGACATAAACTAATTTATGCCATGTATGTGACGCCACTTTAAGCCAAAAAAAAAAAAACGAGAAAAGTCCCGATCGTCTTGGGTTTGAAATTTTGGTATTGCACGCAAAAATACGTGTTTTTGAAAACATTCTGTATTTGACACATAAATTGCACGTGTCAGTACCTCTGATATTTCGGTATTAAGGGACGTTTCGACTCGTTTTTTAACTAAGTTGGCTGTAATTTTATATTTTGGATTCTCATTTCTTAGAATGACTGATGGGTCGAAACTATCTGAAGTATTTTCTAAAAGCATTTGTTTAACTAAACTGTGACCGATAGAACCATCAAAACCGTAGCTCAATTCTTCAATATCTATTGTACATAATACTTCTAAATACTTTCTCACTTCTGGAATGTCTTTTCCACTTTAGTTAAAAATTTGTATAAATTCCAAATTTTATAAATTTAATTTTATTAATTTACTGTCAATTTCGTAGTAGTAAAGTCGGACTGGTCGACTATATGATACCATTCCCCACTTTTATATATGTTTCCTTACAATTGCATGTCAATATTGCCTCAAAGGAATATACTCATAACATACTCTGCAACCTGGAAAACGATTTATAGCAAAATGGATACACGCTATTATTACAATGAATATAATGGATACACGCTATTCGGCAAGCCGCACTGTTCAAAATTTAATTTCAAGCAGACACCCTTTCGAAATACATATGGAAGCTATGCATCTGCACCAATTTAAACAAAATGCAAGTCTCAATTTGATAAGTAGTGCAAAATATAGTTTTAATCGCACAAGCATTAGGAGTTTGGCACACCATTTATGTAAAATCGGACGAATATATATGTATATGTGGGAGCCATATCGAAATATGAACCGATTTTTATGAAACTTACCACACATCATTCTAGACTCAATTCAGTACGCTATGCCAAACTTCGTGCAAATCAAAGGATATATAGGAACTTTGGTGCACCATTTACATAAAATCGGGCGAAAATATATATGGGAGCTATATTGAAATCTGAACCGATTTTTCTGAAATTTACCACACATCATTTTAAACTCAATTCATTACGCTATGCCAAATTTCGAGCAAATCGAATGATACATAGGGATTTGTTGTAGGATTTATATTAAATCGGACGAAAATATATATGGAAGCTATACCTAAATCTGAACCGATTTTCACGAAATTTAACACACATATTTTTAGATTTGGTTCAGTACGCTATGCCGAATTTCGGGCAAATCGAAGGATATAGTGGGACTTTTGTGCACCATTTACCTTAAATCGGACGAAAATATATATGGGAGCTATATCGAAATCTGAACCGATTTGAACGAAACTTAGCACACATCATTCTAGACTCTATTCAGTACGCTATGCCGAATTTCGTGCAAGTCAAAATATATATAGGGACTTTGGTGAACTATATACCAAAAATCGGACGAAGATATATATGGGAGCTATATCTAAATCTGAACCGATTTTTCCCAATTTCAATAGGGTTCGTCCTTTGGCGAAATAAATGAGCTGTGCAAAATTTCATCCAGTTCGAACAAAAATGCGACCTGTACTTTGTTTACAATTTAACATGGACAGACTGACGGACGGACGGACATGCATAAATTGAGTCTAGAATGATGGTAAGTTTCGGGAAAATTGGTTCAGATTTAGATATAGCTCCCATATATATTTTCGTCCGATTTTACACAAAATTGATACAAAATTTTGCACAACGTACTGAAGATACTATAACATAAGGTGTGGCAAGTTTTGTTGAAATTGGTTCGGTTAAGATATAGCTCCTAGATATAGTTTCAGCCGTTTGCTACAGAATTTGAATTGCACAACGTTCTGAAATTTATATTGCCTAATGTTTGCCAAATTTTGTAGTAATCGGTTACGATTTAGATATAATATATATTTTCGTCCGATTTTAGTTAAATGGTACACCAAAAACCCAACGTTAGGCCGATTGACACAACATTTTGCACAGTAATATAACGTAGCATGTGGAAAGTTTTTTTGAAATCGGTTTTTTTGAAATGGTGTACCAAACTCCTCATGTTTATCAGATATTTATACAAATAATCAACGGGTGTCCGATTGATATTTACTTTAAATTGATTTACATAATTTTGTCCTATTTTAAGAAGCAACTCTATATCTGTAAAAATGAAAAATTATGTATAGGTTGCAGAATGACATGTTTATGTATTCAATTTCATTTTACTGGTCCTTCAAAAATGCAACGTCTGTTAGGATGAACCCAAAGTGGTGAAGGGTATCATATAGTCGGCCCCGTCCGACTTTACTACTTTCCTTACTGGTTTTGTATAGTAAAAAGTTTAAGGCCATTTGTAGGGTTTGATGACCATAGGCACATTTTCCCCTATTTTCGTATTTTTTGTAATGGTTTAAAATTGGGAAGTGTATGAAAAATTTATTGTACCATATACATATGTATATCGTCAGCTAAAATGCAAAAAGGCGTAACTAACAAAAAATTGAAAATTGACTTTTTGAATGAATATTGTGAATGTCAATAAACTACATGTGTTGACCAAGTTTTACACGTCTGCGGTCAAAAATGGAGCTTCTATTAACAAAAAACAAAAAGACGTAACTACAAGTGGGTTTATTTGATAAATGGAAAAAGGCGTAACTAAACAAAAATTCACGTTTTTACTTAATTGTTATGACTGCCATTAAACTAAATAACTAAATTTGTTAAAAAAAAAAAAAATTATACTCTATTATTCGTCATATGCAATTTCACCCTGCCGGGCATACTTTATCATTTCACATGACATGTTTATAGTTTTCATTCAAAACAGTTTTTACTTCTCCTACACAATTATGAATTTCAGGTAACGATATATTCAATAATATTATTTGCAACCGGCAATATATATTTTTGGCTTCTTATGCCAATCAAAATTTGTTATTGAAAAAATCTGTGCATCCTTTGTCATTGTTACAATTTCCACAATATTTTCATTGTTTGGCAGATTCTCCTCTAACATCACAAAGGTTTGGGTCAACAAGAAATGTCGTTGCAAAAAGGTTAAGGAAATACATTCAAATAAGACCTTTTTTCTTTTTCCATTATTGTTATTGTTGTTGTTGTTTTTTCGCATAGAAAACTCCAAGCCTTTAAAAGTGTTAACTGTTGTCCATTTTCTTAACAAGCAATGCCTCAATTTTCATATCGAAAGTTTTGATACTCTTAAACTGGTTACTATTCTTGGCCCCCCAAATTTGGATGAAATATGAATGCTGCAGCTGTCGAGCTGCCGTTACAACTGAAGCCGTCATCAATTCAATAGCAAAAGATGTCTATTTCTTTGGAGTGGCTGACTGGTTGGTTGGCTTGGCATTGTGGCTGACTTCACTCAATCATCATTCGAAGAGTAGAAGCATGTGGGAGTCGACCATTAAAAAGATATGCCCGTCATTGCAGCTTCCTTGACTGTTGTTGGTTTGACGTTGTGGCAGACAAGTCAACACATAAAATTGTATCCCCAAAAAAGGTGGGTAACACTTCGACACACACACACACACACATACAGACAGACACAATCAAATAAAGAGAAAAACAACAAAAGACAATGATGATTTCAATTGAAACTCGATTGGGTGAAGCTCAAAAGTTAAGAAAAAATTATATTATGTAGAAAAAAACATTGTTTGTAGTTTCAATACAAATCTTAACAATTTTGAACAATTTTTTTAAGTTGTATGTCAGCGTGGGGGCACTGATATTTATTTTTTTGGGGGATATTCATAAAGTCTCGGGTGTGGTTGCCACATAATTATATTGGCATGTCACATCTTCTCTGCTGTTGAGTGTTTTGTTATTTTTCGCTGTCGTTTTGTTTTTTGGGCGAGTCTAGTAATTTTTAATGAGGGTGTGAAATAATTATCATCAACAGCCACAGCAGTTTGATTTAAATGGGGAAATCATTGAAACATTAGGCAAACATCAATTGAAAAAAGTTGCTAGTTATGAGATTTTCTTTATTTGAATTTATTTATAAGAAATATATTACGTATTACTCTACAACGAAATAAATCTGAAGATTTTTTCCTTCCTACCTTTTCTCTTTATATTTGTTCTTCAATCATAGCACAGTGGTTGAGAAGCACTACAGTAAAAGATGGCCAGGTCTTGGGACAAGATGACTCTGACAAACCTGTGTTTCGTGGATTAAAACAAATTGTTCATGACTTTGGAGGCGTGGATTTTTAATGAATATTTTCTTCAAGACTTTGGAAAGTGTGGATTTTTAAAGAATATTTTCTTCAATGAAGGCATGGATTTTTAACCAATATTTTTTTCAAGGCATGGATTTTTAACCAATATTTTCTTCAAGGAAGGCATAGATTTTTAACCAATATTTTCTTCTAGGAAGACATGGATTTTTAAAGAATATTTTCTCCAAGCGCACCAGCACCGTAGTGCTGTACCTATTGGAAAGCATGCAGAAGGCACTCTCTCTCTCTCTCTTGGTAAGTGTCGAAATAACAACACCCACGAAGCTCCCCAGAGGGCCACACCAACTGGCAGGCTGGATCCACAGATCCAGGGGTACCTGACGCCCGTGGTACGTAAAACCTCCGATCAGGCTCGATATCGAAGCCTCTTCCAGTTTGACACAAGTCCGGCCTGCGATCCCAATACGAAAATAAACGACATGAAATACCACTTACCACACTACGCTTCCACAGCAGTAAGCAGGATCACGGCTCGCACCAACACCACAAGTGGCAAGCAGAAACACCTCCACTGGTAGCCACAACGACGAACACGGAAAACAATTAACATGCTGTCCTCACGGACTGCACCAAAGGTCCAAAGGACCGCGGCAACGGACAACACAGCACACAATCAACATAACTGTCCTCAAGGGCAGCCTTCAGGACATCTACACAACACATGTAGACTCGCGAAGATCCACGATGAACAGCAACCAGCTCATTTCCAACCGCAGCACCAACGCCCACTGTCACTCGGTGCAACCAACCGTGTTCACCGGCAAGGGGGCTACGCAAAAGGACCACCTACACTAAAGACCTCCTTATCCTAAATGTTTAACGAGCAAAACAACTAAGGGTCCCATCGTCTTCAAGAGCCCTATTAAGATCCCACCCCGCCACTCCATTCGATATACCCATATTTGCTGAATCTCTAATGTCATCATAGTAACAGCATACCGTCAGTATGTGCTTCTAGTCCTCTGTCATCCAACATAAATCAGTCTGGGACAGGCCTCTTTTATGTAAACAGGCATGCCATGTCAGTAGGAAACCAGTACTTAAGCTGAAGCGAAAGTCTGGCCGTAGATCTTTCAGATATTTTTCCTCTCAAACACACTAAGAGCTGCCGCATCCGCTTGTGCAAGTACCCATGCTATAAGCGTCTATTTGAGTGTGAGTTTGGTGTGGCCGGAGGTGACCGTGTTTCTAAATTGTAGCATCTGTTTACCGAATTTCAAAACTGATGTCATTAGTTTTATGGAGGTACCGAGGCATATAAAATCATACACTACCACGAAGCTGTAGTTTTCAAGGTCCACAGTTGGTCGGGTTTACTGGACGTCTTACGCGTTGATAACATGTGCTTGGTCTTCTCGCCATTTACTGACAGTCTCACTTTGTCAGACTACTTCTCAATTTGTTCAATTTGGTCTCGTACAAATTGCCACCTTGTCCGAATCCTCGTTCGGCATTCAAGGGCTCGGAGAGGTCTTTTCCGACTTTAATTGCTGACCATGTGCCAGTTAAAATTTTCCTGCATGGCCATATTAATTTTGCAGGAATGCCGAACGCAGACATGGCTTTAAACACCTCTGTCGAATGCGGCTTTAAAGTCGACGAATAGGTGGAATGTGTAAATGTGTTTTTCGTGGGTCTTATCCAGAGTGAAAATCATGTCTATGGTGGATTTGCCTGGTCTGAAGTCGCATTAATATGGTCCAATAATGGCCAACATCTGACAATCGGTCTTGAATAGTTCGGCTGGTAACATTCAGCCGATTGTTTACATTCCTGACCTCATATTGGCAAGGTGGTATACACCCTATACTGTCATCTCTTCTTCACCGCAATTATTTGATACAATAAGCTTTGCAAATTGCTCCATCAAGATCCTCAACAGGCTATCTGTATTTGTCACCAGGTTTCCATCTTCATCTTTACAGGAAGATGTGCCTGCACCAAAGCCTTCGGTTTTGTGTTTTTTACAATTCCAAACGGAATTGATACTTGCCCCTCTTCTTAAAAACACTTTCAAACATCAAAACTTCCTCCACTTATTATACAACCCTCGCCAAATGAGATTTATGACCCGAGCATTGTACTGTGCATCAAGGTAATTAAATGTCGAAAAATTTAAATGGTGCCTTTTTGTTTTGACTCGATTTGCCATTGAGAATATCTGGTTGCTGTGACTGCTGGTGCTGCTGCAAAAAGAAAAGCGATCATGTGCCATGGGGATAGATGCCATGGATCCAACAGCGAGCAAAACAACAACAACAGCTCACATAGCTAAGAGACTACAAGTCCAACTATATTTTGGTCCGTCTGTATGTCTGTCCGTCCATCCAGCTGATTGTCTATCTATGAACCCAACAGCAACAAACGAACCGTCGACTTGAACCGCAACAATAAATTATCTATTAAGCACTTCTGGCCAACATTGGTCATAAAATAATTTAAATGTCATTTTAATGAAGCTCATAAATTAGCGAATGTGTCAAATGCAACAAGCAACGACCGCAGCAACAACACCACCAACCACAACAACATGCACAGCAATCGCATATTGGCATTCTAGAATCAGTGCAACAGTAATAAATGGCAACACTGTTGCCAGCAACATGCTAGGCGGCCGTTGATCTAAACTACAACAACAAAAACACCAACAACAACAAAAAACCGCCGGTAAAAGAGTCCAGTCAGCAACAGTCGCCACCGTTTTGCCCCCAGAATGTATGGTGTATGGTAGTGGCGAAGGAGGAGAGTTAGAGCTGTCGTCGTTTGCAGACACTTGCCTTGATGATCGGCCTCTACCACTTGCTCGAGCTCAGACAACGCTTTTGCGGTTGATGTTGACAGCTCTGATGTCAAATAAACGCTTGAAAAGCATTTCAAATGGAACCGTTTGCCATTGATGCTATGCTGCCAGTAGATTACTAGACAAAGCTCGGCGTACAACAAAACCTCAGCATGACTTTCACAAATAACCTTCACAAGAAAACTCATACACACACTCATACATGGTTTAACAAATAATCTATAGTGTAGCTCCGCACTTTGCGGATGAAAATGAATACGAAAATACTAAAGAACAGAATCATCGAAGGAGCAATCAAAAAAGAAACACTACTACTGCTGGCGGATGATGGTGTTGCTGCTGCTGCACAGAATCAAATCGGTATCGAATGTAAGCTTTTGAACTCCATAAGTACCGAATAGATATCAGAAAAAAATAAAACGAAACAAAACAAATCAACCAAATGTTCGGATGTTAAATTCTACCAAAATGCAATGCAGGTCGTTCGTACAATTGCAGAGAGATAGCCGGACTAAAACAAAAGCAACAAAAAGAAACGCAAACGTCATTTTCCCACACTTGATAACCAGTGTCTTCGTCATCGCCATCATCATGATTGGTGTTAGCTGCAACACTAGCATCAATTGCATGGCAATGTTGGTGTGTGTATTGTTGCACTGAGAGAAATAATATAAAACGATTTTTGGTTGTTATTGCCAAAAAAAGTACAGACCCCAGTTATGGACCAGTCGTTGCGAAATGCAGGTAGGAAAATCTGGCTAAGACTTTCAAAATACTAACAATAAGACACTACCCGCTTTGTATATTGGGCTATTTCAAAACATGGAGCTATAGGGATTATTTTCTTCTATATGTTTATCGGCCTTCAATAACCTTTTATACCAAATTACAGCCACATCGCACAATGACCGAAATCACTAAATTAGCGGCGTTAAACTAAACTAAATTAGCGGCGTTAAATATAGCTCCCATATAACGGTACCTCCGATTTTCGGTATTTTGAGAATTTTATATTTTTGATAATCACTGCCTATAAAATATTGGTCAAGTTTTTAGGGTGAAATTATTTCGACCACTGTGCATGGGTGGGAAATCCAGCCAAAGCCTTCATAATATAAACAAGTAAAAAAGCTTTAAGTTCGGCCGGGCCGAACTTTGGATACCCTCCACCATAGAAATACTGAAAATTTTTTGAAATGAAAACATAGGGAACATACATATAACGACAATTCTTCCAATCGGTTGTTGTGAACCATATAGAAAATTCAGCAATTTCAATGGGGGGTTTTCCTAAAATCTCAAAACCCTAAAATGTTGACATATATTATTAACGCATGGTACGGTGAAACATGTGTATAAAATCCTGAAAATACTCAAATTTAGAGGGCAATATTATATATGATGCATACTAAAGCCGGACCAATATTGACAACATTGTGTAGGAATTAGCAACTACGTGGTGTTTTCATTATATAAGGGGTAAGGCCTAATTAAGGGCTGATGTAGCTCAAGTTCCAAACTAATATTTTAGTTTTGAATCCCAATACCGTCCATCACGCTAAATATTAAATAGGTAGGATGTTTTATATAGGACCTGGTCCTAAATGCGGGTCGATACAGTTCATTCTTAAACCTCACGTTTTAGTTTTTATGTCGATATCCTCCGAGAGAAAAATTATTACAACATATGGCTAAATCGACTAAATCGTTTTAGAATTCCATACTATGTGGGCTATGAACTGAAAATTTCGTCTACCGAATATCCCCCTACTATGGTAGAATACAGCTATATGGGATAACCCCAATACACGGGAAAATCAGCTAACTATTTTAAAATAAAAAGGGGGTTATAAGGGGACTACCCCTAAAAATGGGGAATATTAACAAAATACTAAATTACAGCGAATTCGGTTGAAAACCGTGCTCAAGAACCCCAAAATACCGAAAATTGGAGGGTACCCTTATATGGGGGCTACCCGAAAAAATGGACCTATATTTATAATTTTTTGTGAAGAGATTTGCTACGCGATAATAACTCAAAGTACCAAATTTCAGCGAGTTCGCTTGAAAAACGGGCTCAAGAACCCTAAAATACTGAAAATTTGGGGGTGCCCTTATATGGGAGCTATGTATAAACGTGGACCGATAAAGCCCATTTCGAAAGCTAATTTAATTTTCTTCCCCGTAATATAATAAAACGTATATGGCTTGATATCATAATTTCATCGTACAGCCCGAAGAAAAGTAAATTTTGTCATTTTATACGTATTTTTTCACATTTCAACCGCTGTAACTCAGCCAATCCTCAACCGATTTACCAAGTATATATCTTGTTTGAAAGGAAAAATTGTACTCTTCGAAAGAAAAAAAGAATAATATAAATCTGTTAAAAAGTAAATAAGTTATTCGAGTTTTAAATTGAAAATCCATGATACCACGTTTTTCTCTAAATTTACCGTTATAAAATAAAGTTTCGAAGTGACCCAGAAAAACCAAAGGTATTTTCGTGGTCCAGGGACTCCAACTAAACATATTTGGTACATTAGAACCCTTGAAAAATGTTCATGTCGCACAGTGTTATTGTAACGACAAAAATGATCTAACGGGCAGCAATAAGCTATAAAACTTTCCGCTTTGTTTTTTTTAAAAAGACATGTGCTTACCCTCTTCAAACTACCGCAATCTCTTTTATTTACTAAGAAAACACTAGCAGTAACATATCCAAAAAGGACTAATGGAACCATATCGGGATTATTTTTTTCGCCCTATTAACAAAAATAAATAAAATAGCACATTTTTGCAGTGTACCCTTCTTCTTCATCATCACACAAATACCACCATTTGTATAGCATTTATATAAATCCTTCTCGGTGCTGTGATATTATAAATATCAAACTATTGAACTGTTGCCTGTCATTGGTGTTTGTTTGGTGGGACTTTAATACCATACCATTTTTGTTGTTGCTGATGTTGATCTTGCCACGCTTCATTGTCATAGAAAAACAACAACAACGTCAAACTGTTGTTTTTTACTAGTTGTGTGTGATAATTGTTGTTGTACACGTCATAATTCTTCACGGAATTTCAAAAAATGTTACAACGTTGTTGTCGTACCCTGCGCGATCCTATCATTTGCAATTAAGTCAAGTCAAACATTTATCAATAGAAATCCATCGGAAATCTTAATTTTTTTTCATATTGTGTATAAAAGTATGTGTGTGTGTTTGTTTGAAGGTGCTTGAAAATAATATCTATAAATGGGTGCAAAACATTTATTTCACTTTAATCGATCACAGGGGTTAACAGAAAAAGATTTATAGAATCTACTTAGATGAATGATATGAACAAATGAACCAGTGAATGATGAGTTTGCGCTTTGTTTTGTAATCGATACAAAAGATCTCCTGTGGATTTAGAGATTTCCGAAGGTTGTTTTTGTAGATGGAAGATTTGTATCAAGCTGCCGCCAACCTTCTGTGTTCCGCAATAAACGTCGATCGAGGAGCTATCATAGAAGATCCTCTGGCAACAGTCGTTACTTATACTTGATACTCAAACGCCGCATCCTCTCGTGCCAAAACTCCTCCTGGTCTACTCCTCCTCAGATTCGTTCTGATATAAAGAACAATCGAGTGTTAAGTGTAGTGTTTTATCGTTTATTAATAGAAGAATAAAATCTTTTTAAAAGTACGTTTTTCTCACTCTTAAATTTCCTATAACGAAAATAAAGGCTTGTGACGACCTTGGCCCCGCTGAACCTATCCCATCTTCAAAGTGGTGAACACGTCGTCACATTATCAGAAATTTTTGGATACCGATTTAGGGGATTTTGAATAAGCAGCTTGAATGCTATAGTGTACAAAAGAGATTTATACTTATTTTCAATGTCTTCTTCCGAACTTTTATCACCAAAATAACTTATATTAATTATAATAAGTTCTACAGGTCATCTGTGCTTAGAATACCAAGGGTTTTTTAAATGCCTTCCTTGGTCAGAAGGCCTTCAACAGGCATTTTGAGTAGAAACGACATTCTACAGATCTTACATTTGCTGAAGGTATTGTAATGTCTATGGACAAGGTCAGTATAGGTCGATGTTTTATCGTGGCCCTCCATACGAGGATATATACCCATTTAGGACATTTTGCATGAACACCGCATTGTAGAGGGTTCAAACGATGTTTTTTATATTTCTTCAGGACTTCTATGACAAATAGAATATATTCCCTTTATTTTTTTCTGAGTCCTTCTAGAGATCTCCCAAAAGAGGCGACCTTCCACAGGCCTTCTATAGATAGAAGATCCTCTATGGGCATTCTGTGGACAGAATATCTTTCAAATGACCTTTTATATGCATATAACATATACAAAAACTACACATATTGACAAAAGATTATGCAGGGACGTCCAAATGTGCTTTAATTACTTTAAGAGATATATTTTGTTAAAAACACCTTCTTCTAAAGGCGGAAGCTCTTGAACGTGACCTCATATTTGATTTTTTATGAACATAGTCTTTGTAATGAACTCTAAGTATATTCTCAATGACCTTTAATATGTCTTTACTGGATGCATGGTCGTTCTGTGGTACATCCATTTTCTTTTCTCCCATTTCTTTTGTTGATAGAAGACCTTCGAGAGGTATTTTGTGCTCAAGATTTGTCTTCTAATGGCGTAAGTCAGATTTGTAACCTGAATATAGTCCTCGATCTATATCTTCTATGTGCAGAAGTTCCTCTATGGGAACTCCTTGGTCACAATATATATTCAATTACCTTTTATATGCCTTTAATGGATGAAAGACTTACCATAGGCCTTCTATGGTCGAAAGACTTTTTTCATTTATTTTATGAATAGAAGAACTCCTTTTTCTACAAAGGTTCTATGAACATAATACCTTCTCAATGATCGATTATGCGTATTTTATGAACATGTTTTATGGACAAAAGATCCTCCGCAGTGTTCATAGGCTGGTTAATACGGTTATCAGACTTTCATCATGTCTTTTGTGGACAGTCGAGGGCAAAGGTTTTCTCTTGTCCGAAAACCTCGTACAGGTCTTCTATGGGTAGAAATTAATTTGTACAGCTCTTCTATTTGTAGGCGACCTTTCTTTAAAGTCTTCTTCGTTCAGAAGACTTCCTTCTGGTCTTATATAGATATATGGTCTTAATGCGTTCTATAAAAATATGGTTTTATACAGGGGTTTTATAGATAGAAGTCTTCTTACAAGTATTTGGATTAAAAACGATTTGGGTAATTTTTCGTGTAGTACACATTCAGAAAGTCATCTACGGCCAGTTGACCCTTAACATGACGTCTGTGGCCTTTGTTAGGACATATATGAACAGGAAACTTTTCTGCACATTTTCTATATACTGAAACCAATCTGAAGGGCAGGTCTTATTACAGTTTTTCAGTGGAAGAAAGTTACTACAGATTTTCTGTAAATAGAAGTCTTTCTATGGCCTTGAGATTTTATGTAGGTCTTTTAAAGACAAATAATGTCCTAGGGGTTTTTAAATATAGCAGAGAGCATACCTTCTGGAAGTCTTCTTTAGATAAAATACCTTTTGAATTCATGCAGACAACGTATTAAAATGTTTCCACAGGCAAAAGGAATCATGAAGGTCTTATATAGACACAGGAAGATCTTCTATAGATAGAATATACCTCCTGAAGTTCCTCTGTAGACAGTCGATATCCTTAAGATCTTCTATAGACACTAGACCTCATGGTCTATGTAAAGAAGTTCCTCTGTAGTGAGATTATTATATTCTGCGCATACAACTGTTATTGCTTCCAATTCTAGTGAAACCTTTCATGATTATCGAATATCGTAAGCTCATGTAAAACACTGTCGCAGCTCACAAATCAAAATCTCGAAATTTATTTTCCCATATCATGTAACGGCTGTCATGAACAACACTTAATTAAAATATTAATGTAAGCTATTCACACACCACCCCAAGAAATCGAAGAAGACGAAGACAAATCAAAGATTATCAATAGATGGAATTTCCTCTATCAGAAAATTAAAAGAAAATAAAAAACAAAACCAAAAAAATTCAAACAATGATTGGTCGTTAGCCAGAAAATCGAAAACGTAAACGCAAAACTCCAATAAACTTGAATACGAATCAATTATCAAAAGATGCCGCCCCGATGGTCCGGTTCATTGGTGTTAATACTGCAAGGCTTTTATGTCGTCTCTGGTATGCTCTCTCACATTCGCAGTCTCTTGTTTTAGGCCCACAATCAACACCTTTAAAGATCATGTTCATGTTGTGAGTTAACAACAACAATTGCAGCAGCCCCGAATCGATTGGTATCATCTGCTTCGCTGTTGTGTCAAACACAGGAAATATCCATGCGTTTGTTCAATTGGCGGTAATCTGTTTGGGAATGGTACCATCAGACTGGTTGGTTGGCTAGCAGGCAGGCTGGATTGCTGGCTGGCTGTTTGACATACATGCTCACTAGTTTGTTAACATGTTTGATGATTAAAAGCACAAATCTTAATTGGTGGGGTCACACATTCTCTTGCCATTTCCCATAGCATTTCTATGTTGGCAGTGCGATTGAGGTACACTGGTGAGTATTTGAATAGGGACGGAAGGTGTTAGGGCTAAGTAATAATGAAATACCCCATTTTCTCCTATATAGACCTAGGTTGTAATTTTTAATAGACCTTTAGCAGATACTGTAGGATTTAGATACACTTTTGAGTATTTAAATATGGTAGATGTAAGGGTAATTAATGAAGTAAATATGCTTAATATGAGGCTAAGTTAGACTTGTTTAAAGTTCTTTAGAAGTATAATATATCTCCTTTAAGGATAACGAAGATATTCCACTATATCCTTCTGGATTCCTACAGATAAACAGCGATTTTGCCCTAAAATTCTTAAGAAGATATTCCACTATATCCTTCTGGATTCCTACAGATAAACAGCGATTTTGCCCTAAAGTTCTTAAGACCTTCCATAGCTCTTAAAAGCAAAATAATATATTCTTTAATGGAGAAGTCCTCAACAGGTACATAACGGTATTCTATCGGTAGATGCTTATTTCAATACATATTCAAAATCTCAACAGTGTCCAATATTCACATCTGTCGGTAGGTAATTGGTCACATCCATTTCGGACAGTACAAATTCAATTCTAACCATCCGCACAATCTATGCTACAATATAAAACAAAAACAACAACAGAAAAATCTTAACAAATCTCCAAAAACAACGCTAACGAAAGGAAAAAAGCAAACACCGATCAACCTATCAAGCGCTTGATCTTGTCGTCGTTGCATTTCAACTTGATCATTTAACAATCGATTTATTGATTGAGGTCTCAGGTGTAATCGATAAGATTTGTTTCTTTTTTCTGGTCCTCCATTTCGTTAATACCGCAGTGCGCGTCGTCGTTTGTTCGTCCGATCGTTCGATTGCGTTGCAGTCTCTCATTGTTCGTTTATTGGATCATTTCTTGGCCGGCTCAATGGTATTGTTGTGTTTTTAACTCGTTAACAAACCTCAGAGCTCTACATTTCGGGGTTTTTTGTTTTGCCTTAAAACGCCAAATAACACGTTTTTATATTTATTTCAATTTTCGATTGTGATACTGATGCGACTGTGATTTTTGTCTGTTGTTTTTGTGATTTTTGTTAGTTTTTATTTCATATCGGTCATATGTATATTTACAAGGGGCCATTGGTTGCAGAGCTTTTCGTGCAGGTCAAAAGGGTTGCCATGTGGTACCATAAAGGTCATCAAGGTGAGTCTGATAAAGGAACTTCTATAATAATGGATACAAGCTCCAACAGAATGAAGTCCTTCTTAAGGACATCGACAGCAGAATTTCTATAGAATTACTTATATTGTAGAAACTGAATGTCCTATACAGATCTTTTAAAATCAGTGGACATTCCGAGGGTCAGCTAAACAATGTTTGAAGGTCCTCAGATCCCCATAAATACAGAACTAGAGATTGAGTTGAAGAACTGATTTTTTCAGGCAAAACACCCATTCAGGCTCTCTCTAAACGCCAAACGACAGTCATATGACTTTTTACAGGTAAACAATGCAGGCCATTTATAGACAGAAGCCTTCTGCAGATCTTCTATTATCCGATATCCTCATCTTAATATTCTAAAATTAAATAAAATTCCATAAGTTTTGGAAAAAAAAGTCTTTCTATATGGGCCAAAGACATTCTGAAGGTCTTCTAAAAACAAATGAAAATAATTTGTTCTCACCCTCTATAGACAGACCTTTTACAGTTAATCTTAATTAAATAGTCTTCTAAAAGTTTTGAAGAGAAGTCCTTCTAAATGCCTTATATCGACAGAAGAACTTATGTATGTCTTATGTGGGCAAAAGATCTTCCGCATGACCTTCAGTACTCTATACGTAAAAAATCCTCTAATAGGCCTCAGAAGAAAACAGAAATTTGAAACGTGAAAGATCTATTGAAAATTTCTCAAATGGTAAGTGAATATTCTTCTATTAAAAAAGGATCTGCTGATGGTCTACTATGGACACAGAGTCCATTTAAGGGCTTCAAGTTGCAGAATGTCTTCTAAATGTCTTGTTTTGTCCTCTTGTAGGTCCTTTGGAGACCTCTTGTATGTCCTTTGGAGGCTGAAGGCCTTTAGTGGAGTGAATACCTACTTCAATAGACCGTGGATATTCCAAAAGTCTCCTATGGCTAGTCTCTATGGACAGAGAAACTACGTAATGTTTTCTGTATACAGAACATATTTTGAAAGTATTCTACGAATAGAAAATCTTCAATAAACAGAAAACCTATTGAAGATATTCTAGAGGCAAAAGACCTTTTGAAGGCCTTCCAAAGGACCTTTATAGGCAGTATATCTTCCTTAATGAACGGGGATTCTTATAAAGGACTCTAATGAAAAAGGGCCTTCTGAGGGTTTACTATGGATATAGAAGCTTCCGAGGGTCCTCTGTAATATTTCTACTTAACGAATATCTTCTGAAGATATTCAGTGAACAGATAAACTTTACTAAAGACCTTCTATAGACAGATGATCTTCTGGAGATCTACTGAAGGAAGTCCTTCTGAAGGTCTACTATATACAAAAGATTTTCTGCGACTGTTCGGTAGGCTGATGGAATTGTGCTTACAGAGAACTTTCTGAAAGTCCACTATGGACAGAAAATATCCCGCATTTATTCTTTTGACGAATGACACTGTGCAGGTTTTCTCGGTGGTTATTTAGTCGTTGATGCCGACCTGTGATGACTAAGGCCCTTGGTTGTTCTTTTTACTAGTCTAGTAACTGTCCTGAGTGTTTGATCCTACGGGCAGGATACTCTGTGTGGGGCGGAATGCTCGATAGTGTATTCTGGTGTTTGTTTGTCAATGTCTTTGGTTTACTAATCCCGAATCATTAATTGTAGGATTACCATTCCCGAACTTTGTAGGCTCTTGGAATGATCGTTAGGTGGGGATGGGAGACGGCGTGGAAAAATGGAATCAAGACGTGTTGGTTTTTGCATCTGTTATTCATTCTCTTTAAACGGTTATTCCATTGTGGAGAGCCTGCAGCTATAAGTTAAAACGGGCTAGTAGTTTTTGGCTAGTCTGTGAGGGACCATCCCCGACCTTACAGGTTTGTAGAGCAATTGTTGAGAGGGGCTATCAATGGTTGTTCATGGTGGCTACGAATATCGTAAGATGTTGGGGGTCACTTTTGCTTTTTATCGCCTTTCAGCGATTGTGCCATTGTAGAGAGCCTGCAAATATTAGTTCTAATGTTAGTAGCTTTTGCTATGAAGTCGGGCAGAGGCTATAGTCTGTGGGTGATCAGTATTGAATAGTCTGGGGATCTCCTGGTAATAGCTTCGGCTATGAACTTGACCCAAGGTTTCGGTAACACGGGTGCCCTTGGAACCACTGCTTGTCTTCTATATGTATATAAATATATAGACTTATATGAGAGACGTTTAAATTATCAATAGATGAAAATACCATTTTTATTTTTGATTATTATTTTATATTGGGCGCCATTTATCCTCCTATAGACTGAAGACTTTCTGCAGGTCTTCTGTAGAAGTAGGGTTTTCTATTGATAACACACGTTCATAAATTCTTCTATGGACAAAACATTGCACGGAATTAAATACCTTTTGCAGGTCATCCGTAAACAGAAAAACTTCGTCTTTATAACGAAAGACTTACGTTCGGCAATCCTGAGTCTTAAGACCATTGGTGGACAGAATAACACCTTCTTCGGAATATATACGGACTATAAGACTGTTTACAATAGACCGAAGACTTCTTCACAAATATTTTATAGAGACAGGGTCCAACGTCTTTTATTGACAGAAAATTTTCCTAGGTTTTTAAATTGGCAGAATACTGTAAAAGTCTGGAATGTCTTTATCGGCCATCAGTAAACCGAGCAGTTTTTATTGAAACATTTTCCGGTTTTCTATATTTGAATATATAAAGGTGGATTAAATTCGTATAACGTGTTAATAGATAACCTTCTTCATTTTCATTATCAATTTTTATTTGGCGCCATTTTGTATTCAATTATCCAAATAATGGACAAACGATGCCTGGAAGAATTTTTGTTCATGTTCCTATAGACGGAACACTTCCTGCAAGTCTTCTGTGAAAGCAGTGTCTTTGCTGACAACACACGTTCATAGATCCTCCTATAGACAGAACATTTTAGGGGACTGAAGAACTTTTATTGGTCGCTTATACACAGAATAGCTTGTTTCGGAATAACAGCCAGTATTTTATACATATATCAACATCTACACATGTTTGAAAGATTCTAAACGTGTCTATGTCTAAACGTTTCAAGATCCAAATATTTGGTTCCTTCTATCTGGCAGTAAACTTCTTCAGGACTTCTAAAGAGGGTATTCTACTGACAATTAACTTTCATAGGTACTACAATTGCAGGACGTAAACCAAAAACAAAAAAACCAGTAAGGAAAGTAGTAAAGTCGGACGGGGCCGACTATATGATACCCTTCACCACTATGAGTATATTAAACAGGGCTAATAACATGAAATTGGATGAAATAAAATATGTGATATTTATCTAAATGTGAATCGACTTAGATCTATCCATAAACATGTCATTCGTTTGTTACAATGGGACAAAAGTATGTAAATCGACTTCAAAAAAATATCAATAGGTCATCCGTTGGGCTATGTCTGTACTTCTAGAAAACGCAACTACGTAATTCTATGCAAAATTTTGTACGTTGTGCAAAATTTGTTCCTATCAGCCATATATTGGTCCCTTGGCACCATTTACATTAAATCGGACGAAACTATATATGGGAGCTATATCTAAATCAGGACCGATTTTCATGAAACTTGGCAGATATCATTTTAGGCTCAATTCAGTACGTTATGCCCAATTTCGTGCAAATCAAAAGATATATAGGGACTTTGGGGCACCATTTACATGAAATCGGACGAAACTATATATGGGAGCTATATCTAAATCTGGACCGATTTTCACGAAACTTGGCAGATATCATTCTAGGCCTAATTGATTAGCCTGTACTAAATTTCGTGCAAATCGAAAGATATATAGGGACCGTTTCCATTAAATCGGGCGAAAATATATATGGGAGCTATATCTAAATCTGAACCGATTTTTCCCAATTTCAATAGGGTTCGTCCTTGGGCCAAACAAATGAACTGTGCCAATTTTCATCCATATCGGATCATAAATGCGACCTGTACTTTGCTCACAAAAATACATGGACAGACAGACAGACAGACGGACGGACATGCATAAATCGACTTAAAAAGTCATTCCATGCATATTCTCAAAAGGAACCATGGGTCTATCTCGTTTCCTTTTGCCTGTTACAAACATATGCACAAAGACATAATACCCTGTACCACAGTGTGGTGAAGGGTATAAAAATGTCAAAATTTTTTTCTGGTAACCCTAGCTACTAAAATTATTTTTTATGTATTCACAGTGTGTGGTAGTTGGTGTTACAATTGTTTTCCTTTTCCCTCTGCACCTAAATGGACACTACGAATGGTCAGTGTTGCAGAAACAGAAGCACCACTAACAGTAGCCAAACGACCATATAATATCACTTCACAACCATGCAGGGGATATATTCAAGGAGAACAGGATCAATGCAGCAACACAACAACAGATTCCAACTAATGTACAATTATCGAAGCTGCCCAAGTATCCCAGCAACCAATCGTTGATGTAGTCTCCCTCAGCTTTGACTGGCTAAAATCAAAACAAGCCACGAAAACAACACGAAAACAACAACGATCTAACAATATAACGAGTGGTGGACGATCAATCGGCAGGTCGTATGGTTTGGTCGTTCGGTCGGTCGGATTGAACGATCGATCGTTCCAAATGATCAATAGTTAAACTGGCCAACAAACATTAATGCTAACATATGACATTGTACATGACATTATCCAATCTGGTTGATCTTGTTAAATTAAAGAGATGCATAAATTTCGTAAGCGCTGACAGATAGCTATTCACTGCTGGACCCAAAACTAACCGAAAAAATCGCTGGCGCAAAAAAATGACAAAAACAACATTGATTTTTTTATGGTAATAAATGTAATCTATCAAAGCAATATCAAAAAGCCAAGACCAAATAACAGCAGCAGTGCCACCACCAACCCGCAAGCAAGCAGGCAAAGCTAAAGCGGGGCCAGCAGACACAACAGACAATAATAGCCAAATCGTAATGGTAACAAAAAGAATCTTATTAACATAACATTTGAATTGTGGCAATTGTTACAGATACACCAAAACATTTTGACGAACGTTCGTTCATTCATTCAATCGATCGATCTATCGATTGATAGATAGATATCAACAAAATGTACCAATCGTCGTAGTCGTCTCGAAAGAAAACAACAGAAGCAGCAGGAACAACAAAAAAATGTTGGCTGGCTGCACTTGATCTGTAAAAGGTGATCGTAGGTTAACAGAGGCGCACTCTGTTGGTGGTAGTCTCCGTCGTCGTCGTCTCGTGGTGGTGATACTGGTGGTGGCAGTGTTTGGTGCAACATTGAAATAATTTATCGATTGATACCAAGTTGAAACTATTTAAGATCCCTATATATCAATCAATCAATGTTCGCTGTGGAATTTTAAACTCTTTTTCATCAAGAAATAGTTTCACATTGCCATTCGTAGCCATGATTTGATGTTGAATTATATGGGTCATTATGGCGACAACCAGAACTTGTTAAGTCGCTAAAATTGGAATGTTTTTTTTTTTTGTTTGTAACGTTGATGGCGATTAAGATTGCTAAATGAAATCAAATAATTTGATCATAGTTCTTTTTCTAATTTTTGAGGAAAGGGAAGGACTACTATTAGGCATATATTTTTAACAGGGCATCGACATATATCACTATGTTAAGGATCTATGAATGAGTGTTGTCAAAAGAAATGAAAAGGGTATTTTATTGCGTAAGTACCCATGCTTTAGATCCTTATTTCTAAACTGCTTCTGTTGGCGAACATTATACTTCTCCGAATTTAAAAACTGATGTCATTAGTTTTATTTATGGCGGAAAATCTTTGACTACCTCGAAGCTGTAGTTCTCAAGTTCCACAGTTTCTCCGAGTCTACTGGACGTCTTGCGTGTTGATACCATCAGCCTGGTCTTCTCACCGTTTACTGTTTCGACCCATTATATCGATGTCATCGGCGTATGCGAGTAACATATGCTGTTTGGTGTACAGGGTGCCATTTCTGTTCACATTTGCATCTCGTATGACCTTCTCAAGCAGAATGTTTACAAGGTACCATACTCCTTCGGTATTAAAAGACTCCGAGAGATCCTTTCCGACTTTAACTGCTGTCCTTGTTTCACTTAAAGTTATCCTGCATAGTCGTATTAATTTTGCAGGAATGCCGAACACAAACATGACTTTAAACACCTTCGTACGGATAGGGCTGTCAAATGTGGCTTTATAATCGACGAATAGGTGGAATGCCTTCACTCATTGTTTTCCAGGATTTGGCTCAGAGTGAATGGTCCAATAATGTAATTTCCCATTGGCTTCAGTCGTTTCACACAGCACTTTATATGCGATGGGAAGGAGACTTATTCCTCTATAGTTGGATCATATCGTCTTGTCTCACTTTTTTGTGCAGGGGACACAGGATGCCAAGGTTTCAATCATTGGGCATACATTCCTCTAGCCAAATTGTACTAATCTGCTGGTGCATGCTCCTGACCAGCATCTGACCCCACCAGTCTTGAATAGTTCAGCACCTGCTGCTTAATTATTCTTCAGCCGATTGATTGCTATTCGGAACTCATCTTGGATAGGTGGTATACACTCTATACCGATTCTTATTTGATTCTGGAGTATCTTCTTCACCGCTACTATTTAATACCAGAAGCTTTTCAAAATGCTCCTTCCAGATCCTCAACACGCTGTCTGTATCTGTCACCAGATTTCCTTCTTCATTTCTAGCTTTTCGACGTCGAGAAATCCATGTGGCCTTGTGTATATCGAAATGCTTGAATATGGTGCTACTAGCTATCATGGTTTTTGCTGCCGCGAAGTCAATCAACCTCATGCCGTTGTCTGATGTTTCTTCATGGAGGCTGTATTTTCCAACGGTGGGCCAAAAATATTTTCCCTTCCGATTGTAGAATAACTTCGCTTTTATTATAGCAATTCGCTCATCTACTGGATTGCCATTAATCCAAAGCCAAATTATCGTCTGATTTATTTACTTCTGTTCTTTTCTATCGCATTTCCTTTATGGCAATAATATTGTTTTTGTACTTCTTGAGTACATCCGCCAAAGCGAAAACTGCGCCTGTTCTGTACAGCGTGCATGCATTCCAAGTGCAGATTCGCAGATCGTGGTCCTCTATACGATTGCGGGGGTCTTCAACATTAGAGGGGTTTGGTTTTCTTTTTCGTTGCTTTTTCATAGTAGGAGGGGGTTTCCGAGTGTTGGCAACTAACCTGATGGTCAACCCATTTTTTATAGTTCTTATGGGTGAGCTCGCGGCACTATTCAACGGATGATGAAAATGGCTACCCCAGGTGGCACCGCGGCAGTGTCCACAATTGAGATGAAAGAGGGCCACGATAGCCTGGACTTTGCCATGCTAAATACAATCAGACCCGTCGCCTGGTGTCTATCATCCCCTTGTTGATTGGTAGTTTGCACCCGTTTGACTACTGTTTCTCTTGCTAACAACCGCCGTTTCTCCACTCACTCGGTTGCTGTTAGTTTTGTATTCCATTGTTTCTCTATTTTAAACATTGCTAGCGTCCGCTACATTCATGTTACTAAATTCACATATGTATTTTCCAATTTATATTGATATAAATGCTAAATGCAATATATAAAAAAATGTGTTTATATGTATATGATTTTTCTAGTGACGCAGAACATGATCTTGTAAGTAAATAAGGATGTAAGAGACAAGACAATAACGAATAAAAAATGAAAACAACATATAGCTTCTGTGTCATAGAAATCCGACATCACTCAACACACTCCAAAGTTGTTGTTTTTTTCGATTCCTCTGACGAGAAACCAGTATTAAGAGGTTTATGAATTGCTTTCATAAAATTCAAAAATTCGATCATTGGCAATACTTTTTGAACACTACGAGGGAGTTGGGTAAAATTAAAGATACTTAAAACTAAATAAACACTAGTTCGGTGCTGTCATAGTGCCGGACTGTTATATAGAGGTGGAGACGAACGCGGTGCGATTACATCCACATCGAGGAACTATGAATTGCTTTCATAAAATTCAATAATTCGGTCATTGGCAACACTTTTTGAACACTACGAGGGAATTGGGTAAAATTAAAGATACTTAAAACTAAATAAACACTAGTTCGGTGCTGTCATAGTGCCGGTGCGATTACATCCACATCGAGGAACTGTGAACTTTTAGTCTCTACTAGATGTCTGGCCAATAGAAAAACGGGTGTCAAATTTATGAAATTACAATATCCAAACACATGCGAAGATTGGCACCTGTCGATACTCATTGCGCTGAAATCATTAAGAGGTATCCTGGTGATTGATGTATCAGATTCTCTAGAATTGTCTATGTGATCCCTGTTATCAATTTAATACACACATACACCATCCTCTGTCGATTTACATTTTCAAATAGTACTTCAGTGTAGCTACTAAATATTAGGAATCAAAATTTATTGCAAACAAATGCAAGCTCGCATGACTCTACAAATCAATTATCTCAAATTAATATAAAAAATTTCGGTTTGTTTTCAATAAAAACTTCCTGTAATTGTTTTCACATGACAGCTGCGTTAGTAATTTACTATTTTTTACAAGTACCGCTCCTCAAATTACACGAAAAAAAAAACAAATAAGCTTTTCACAAAATTAATATTAAACAATTCCCAGTTAACAACTATACAAACCACAATAAATTTCTGTGATTTTCTCAAAGGTTTTATTTGACCACTGCATTTTGTGAAGATCCAAAAAAGGAATTTTATTAGCGAAACACGTGAGGATATTTCTAAACAACTCCACTACGAGGGTTGATCAACTGAGTGGGTGGACATAACAGTGACTCTAAAAAGGGGATTGTTTAGTTTCGACAAACATCCATGATTATATTGTTAAATTTGTATTGTTAACCGCAATTAGTAACCTCCGAATGCCAATATTACGACGACAACAACGGTAATTTCCACCATGCTGTTGTTCCACCACACTGTTGCTCCACACGACTTACCCCAGCCATGTGCTGTGATTGTCCACTTAGAAGGCAGCCGTTGTTGTTGCTGCTGCTGCTATTGCCTTTGCTATATTCGTTTTGGTATGTAACACGTACAATTATGTATACAAACTGGGGAAAATTCGACAACAAAACACGCTAATAGCTTTAACATTGTCCAAATGCTTAAGGCCAAACGGCCAGAGAAATATTCATAGGATCATGCCGGTCGCCGGGTAACGATGAGCCATCCAGGCTGCCTGCCTGCAAACTCTGTCAACTTCTCCAACAAGCCACCAAATTGGCTGGAGGGTTTGAGAGCGTTACCATCCGGCATGCCGGTATGCTGCCGCAGCACCGTTCCATGGCTGCAGGAAAAACAGCACACACACACGCCGAGGAAGAATCACAACAATACAACATAGTTGGCCAATTGCTTGCCGTATTAAAACCAATTCACTTATATCTACTTTATTTGTTGCCCTCCCCCCACTTCAACCACAATCATTGACCGTATATTCAATTGTCCGTCCGTCCGTCCCTCTGTCTGTCCAACTTTGCTCCGGAATTTACAACACAACACTAAAGTGTGGGTGCCAGCTACATGCGAGAATGCCTGGTGTGTCCATGTAGGTGCTCAACAGCCAAACAGACATGCGGTACATTGTCTGCGGTATCCTAAAATCAGAGCAACACGATTACATCGACAACTGTGACTACTACTGCTCCTGGCGTAAAAAGGAAATCAGTTAATGCAAAAATAACAGCAATATCCGCAAAATGAACAGACACACACACTCACATAGTCACATATGTATGTAGCTGTTGCAAATGGTAATATAACAATGTCGATTTGTTACACAGTGGTTTGAACTGTGAAGATCAGAATTTAAAATAGGTCGAAATCATTTATAACGACGTCATTAATAACGATATATCGGTTTATAACGATATATCGAGAAAAATTTTATTTATTTACCAAGAATCTAGAATGACAAATTACAGTCACTTCTGCACTTACTGCTTGATACAGAACACTTGTTCCATACATTTAAAAAAAGATTTCCAATTTGAAAGACCATGTTTCGAGATCATTCCATCGAATTCGTGGCCTTCCCCTTCTGCGTGAACCATAAGCTGGTTCGCTTTTATATGCTTTTTGAGCTGGGACATCCTCATCCATTCTCACAACATGACTAGTCAACGTAGGTACAACTCATGGTTCATTCGGCACCGATATTCATTGTCGACACAGATCGGCCCGTAAATCTTTCAGAGAATATTTCTCTCAAATATTCAGATTCATAAATCAGCATGTCTGGCCAGAGGTGACTTTGTTTTTAAATTGCTTACTTAGACCATAGTAACATCTGTTTGCCAACACTATTCTTCTCCGGATTTTAAAGCAGATGTTATTAGTTTTGTTTATGGTGGTAACGTGGTATAAAAACCTTTGACTACCTTGAAGCTGTAGTTTTCAAGTTCTAGAGTTGGTCTGAGCCTACTGGACGTCTTGCGCGTTGACATATTCTTCTCGCCCTTTACTGCCAGACCCACTTTGGCAGACTCCTTCTCAATTCGTTCAAAGGTGGCTGTTACCGTTCGCAATGTTCGACTCATTATTATGTCGATGTCGTCGGCGTAGGCGAGTAACAAATTCTGTTTGGTGTACAGAGTGTCATTTTTGTTCGCCTTTTCCTCTCAAATGACCTTTTCCAGCAGGAGGTTAAAAAGGTCATACGACAAAATGTAACATTGTCTGAATTCTCGTTCGGTATTGAAGGGCTCTGTGAAAATCTGGACTATAGTGGATTTGCAAGGCCTGAAGCCGCATTGATAAGATCTACTAATCAGTTGATGGATGCTCTTGATCAGCGTCTGGCTACCGGTCTTGAATAATCAGGTAATCCATCGACACCTGGCGCTTTATTATTCTTCAGCTGATTAATTGCTATTCTGACCTCATCTTGGCTAAAAGGTATACAATCTATACGGTCATATCTTACTGGTTCTGGGGTTTATTCTTCACCGTAACTATTTGATACCAGAAGCTTAACAAAATGCTCTTTCCAGATCTTCAACACGCTGTCTGTATCTGTCACAAGGTTTCCTTCTTCATATGTACAGAAGGATGTGCCTGTGGTTAGGTGTTATACTCGTTGGTAAAATTTCCGGACTTTATTCGGGCTGCTATACATCTAGATTTGCTCAAGCTCACTTCGGGACTAAAACCTTAAAAAGTCCAAAAATTCGGATATGTAAAAAATATTCATTCGTGCTTTCACACTATGAGAACTCCAATTGAAAACAATCATATCGTTGGTGACATTTTGTTAACATTTTTAAAATGCTGAAAATATGACTGAGGCCATTATCTGAACGATATGCCAAAACATGGACCTATATCCATATTGTTCTGTTAAATTTGTTTTGTCATTCCTGAACCCGAATTGAAAAATTAAAGCCACTGTATGGGAAGATGTGGACAATATCTACAAAATATCGTACCGACTGACCTTTGAAAAAAAAAATGACCTTTATTGAATATGTTCTACAAAAATGGTTCTGATAGAGGATCTGAAACGAAATCCATAACTATATCGAAATTTTTCTACAAAAATATTGTCCATACTCCAATAACTCAAATTAAAATTACCAAGCGATTTCTGTGAAGAACTTTAAATTATTGCAATATCCAATGAAACTAAGACCTTCGATAAAACTAACACCATATCAAGGGGTGAATATGATCTAAACTCAGGGAACCGAGAATAGTTAATTACAGGAGCTATGTTTGAATCTGCGGCTAGAAGTTATATAGATTTAAACCAGTAAGCGGCGCAGTACAGTCGACCATATGATACCCCACACAACTACCACTGGGCCTGCGACAATATTTGTTATTTTACGAACAAAAGGCTGGGTTCATTTCACCGGCTAAATATTGACCGATCATTATCAAAACAGTCATTCTAATTAAGGCGTCAGATCCCCTAAATATCATCTAAATAATACTAAATAATATCCGAATACGTTAGCTCTTGTAAATATTTACCTATACCTCCGAGTGCATAAAGCCATATACCTGGTATCAATTTAAAGGTCAACTACTCCTCTTGGATTTACTGTCAACTTTTCCTGTATGTTCTTCAGGAGTAAATATATGCGACATATAATGCAATATTGATCGATTGTTATGAAAAAAGCCGTGATTGTTTCTTGCTCCAATCTCTTTCACCATGTAAAATTTCATAATGTTCGGCCATAATTGTGGCCTCTAGAGCGGCCAGAAAAACTGACAAAAAATAAAGTTTTCGGTCAATTTCGTCCCCTAGGACCGTAATATTGGCTGCGGCCCACTCAATGCTTTAAAACCCTTATTCGATATAATTTGGAAAATCCATGAACCAGTGAGTGGAGAGACCGCGGTTGTAAAGAGATTTCTTTTGGGGAAAAATACTTTATAGATAACTGTCAATTTGGAAATAGCAAATATCATTCTAAATAGCGGAAATTTGTAAATAAAGTTTCATATTTTTCCAAAGCCCTAATATGTAGATATTTTAATAGTCCTACAAAAACATTTGGGATTTCCAGAGTATAGCAGAACTTTTGGCAGAAAATTTCATAAATAATCCCGCGCAATTTTAAATATATCGAAGGTCCTGGGCGCATTTTCCAACTTAAAAGTCTGAAATTTGGCATTTCGCTTACTCAATAAAATATCCCTTTTCAAAATTTCACAATTAGAAGTCCTCCCATGAAATATTTGCTCCTAGGATGCTTTTAAATAATATTTATTAGTTTTGCATCCTTATAAAGGAAGATATTAAAATTCGGCTGAACCAAATTCGTTTATTATATGAATCGGGTTCATAAAGACTTGCAAATGACGAAATTTTAGCATTTTAGAGAGATAGGGTATAAAACAAGTTTGCAGTGTGTGTGTTTGGTGGTGGTGGCTTGTTTCTATGGCGCAGAAACCTTGTTGTTTTAATGCTTTTCTTTTTATACCCTCCACCATAGTATGGAGGGTATATTAATTTGGTTTTTCCGTTTGTAACTCATCGATCATTCTTGATCAGCGTAAAATTCTATGACGCCATGTCCGCCTGTCTGTCTGTTTTAATCACTCTAACGTCTACACGAATTGAGATAGGTCGCCAACATTTTGCATAGAGTCGTCTTTTGTCTGCAGGCAGGTCAAGTTCGAGTACCCATATAAGGGTACTCCCCAATTTTCGGTATTTTGGGGTTCTTGAGCGCGTTTTTCAACCGAATTCGCTGAAAATTCCTGCATTGGGTTCTTATTGGGCAATAAATGTCTCCACAAAAAAAAAAATATAAATATAGGCTCACTTTTTCAGGTAGCCCCCATATAACGGTACCTCCTAATTTTCAGTATTTAGGGGAGTTTAATCGTATTTTTTCGCCGAATTAGCTGTAATTTAGCATTTTCGGTTCTTAATAGGTAACAAATCTCTCCGTAAAAAAATTATGCATATAGGTCCATTTTTTTCGGATAGTCCCCATATAAGGGTATCACCAATTTTTGGTATTTTGGGGTTCTTGAGCGCGTTTTTCAACCGAATTCGCTGCAATTTGGTATTTTGTAGTCGTATATGGTACCAAATCTCCCTACCAAAAATTATTAATATTCGCCCCCTTTTTGGGGTAGACCCCATATAACCCCCTTTTTTATATATACATAGTTATCTGAGTTTTGTTCTAAGACTTTGTTGTAATCATTTCACCTGTGGAGGATAGCGAGATAAAAAATTAGAACGTAAGATTTGATAATGAACTATAGCCGCATTTAGACCTAGCCCCTGTGTGGAGGTTCCAGAAGGAGTGGACCGATATTCCCCATCTCCGAATTTGAACTAGGTTTGGAAGAAATAATAAGATGGGCAATGTTTGGATTAAATCTAAATTTTCTGAAACGGATTTGGTCCAAAGAAACATGGGGTCTAGAACCAGTATTTCGATGAGGCACATTTTCACAGTGTTAAAGGGTATACACCCTCATTAGCCATAAGGCTGAGGGTATAATTATCCATTAAAAAAATCTGAAATTTGTATTATGGTTTACATAATCCCTTTTTTAGAAATGTCGGTATAGGTCCACTTTTCGGTATCTTCCCTATATTTTTCAATTCTAGTACTTGTCAGTATATCTATAGTGGCCCGGCCGAACTTAACGCTTTTCACTTGTTGTTTTTATGTTTTCTTCTTCTTTGTTATGTATAGTCTCATTTCTTCTTTCATACTTGCATTTTCATGTTCTGCCTCATTAGAACTATTATATATTATACAATGTTAAATATTCGGTTGGGTTTGTTGTTTGTATCAACACTTGTTTCATATATTGTATTTAGCATTTATATCAAAATAATTTGGAAAATGCATATGCGAATTTTGTAACGAAACAATGGAATGCAAAACAAGTCAGAATGGATGGGAAGGCGGCGGTTGTTAGCAACAGAAACATTAGTCAAATACACGATTGCAAAAACAACAAAACCCAAATAAGGGGAGAGGCAGAGAAGATATCAAAACAAAAACAATGAATGATGTTGGGTGATGTTTCTTGGGAGAGCGAAGTAGGAAAAAAAGTTGTGATATTAATGAAATGTTTACATTTATTGGAAATAATGGTGGTTTTCTCATGATTATAAGAATTAGTACTTGTGTGCAAAGCGAGGTACATGTACAATATGGGAAAAATTAACTATGAATGATGAATTATGAAAATATTTAATAAATAAAAAATTCTGTGTACTAGGTTCTAAATAATACTTTAAGGTATTTTTTCGACAATGTTTGTGATTGATATTTTCAGAAGGACAAAGGGATCAAAACTATAAATATAGACGACAGGGAAATACAATTATAGTGACATGAATTGCGATATTTCAGGCATTTATAAGGCATGAAAGTGGCTGAATTTTGGGTTCACGTTAGTTTTACAACCTACCACCGGAAATCAAAATTTTCGCTTATCAGGATATCTCTCTCTTGGTTTATAGCTTCTCCTAAAATAAAAAATGCCAGGAAATTTTCACGGCTTTAGTAAAATCAGACCGTCCGATTTTACCTTTATTTGTTAAACACTAAAGTCATATTACTTCGAAAATAATTTAGAACACCTGTACTAAAAAATATTATGATCTCCACAAGATAATATATCAACATGCTCTCTCTCTTTTTTTTCTTCTCCTAAATAAAATAGAAAATTCAAAACAAATTACAAATTATTCTAATGTATTTTTAATGTTCCTAGAAGTCGGAGCTAATAAAATACCTATTAAAATTACAAAACGGATACATCAAAATGCCACTTTCGTGACCGATCACTCATCAACAATTTTTTGTTTCTTTCGTCTTACAACAAATTTGCATTTTCCCGCAGTGGTATTGACAATTAATTGTTTTCCAGCCCCGTTGCCAATGTGCATTAGCATAGTGGATGGACATATGGTGTTGGGAACGATGGTTGTCTGATTGGGCGATCGGTGGTCGGCTGCTAGTTTCGCTGTTAAGGAAGCTTTTCTCCTTCTGTTTTGGTCGCCTCGACTGGGTTGGTTGTTAACGAAAGACAATCATATCAGGATTGCTTACCGGTGTTTCGTTGTTGCTGTCGTTGTTGTTGTCGCTGATGCAGATGCTGCTGCTGCAATAAGTTTAGCTTGTTTTCGGTTAGTAAAGCAATCACTGCAAAACCATTGTTCTTGGCCACAACACCAGCAACAACAACAACCACAACAAATATATGGATAGAATGAGAGATAATTAAGGTACTCGTATGGCAGTATTAGCAACATCATAGCCAGCAACAGCTGGAAGCTACAACATAAGTACCCGCTATATATAGTCGGTACAATTACTTGATGTCCAAATGTGTTTTGGGTTTGCTGCTGCTGTTGTTGCTCTTTGGTTAGCAGGCTGGATATGTCTGTCTGGCCAGCAAATGTTGTTACCATTATTGGGTGAGGGAAGACAACAAAAACTAAAAAAAAAATATTCACATCCCGCCATATACACTCCCTGTGCAATTGTTGTTGTTGATTTTGTTATTCACTGGAAAAGTTACCTTATCGAGATTTGATATTATTTCCATAAGCTGATGTTGTTGTTATTTTATTTTTTTCCGAATCGAAATAAGATTAATGAGTTAACGCATTTGTACAATTAAACTAAATCAGATTATCTAAATTGACCATAATGGATAGATTAAAATACAACTTTGTTGTCGGCTGTGATTGATAACAGAGCATTAGAGTGCCGGACCAATTTTATGCCAGTCTATGTGGTATTTATCCACCCAAGTACAGATATGAATTAAAGAACACAAAAAAATCGCTTAACCTAATCGGGTATGCGCATGCTCACATATCGGTGTCATGAATGCGGATATATCGCCAAAGTTCATGAGAAAATAGAATGTAAAGTATCTAAACTGAAAAAACAGGAACGAAATGCAAATTTCCTTTAAAGAGGTTGATAACAGACTGAATTAACGAACGAGTTGCAAAACACCATTTATGGAGGTTAATTTAGTTGCACAAAACAAAAATACACAACTAAATTAAATGAAAATTGGTAAATATTGTCAGAATTACGGCCACACTTCGTAACAAGGTCCTAATTTTCTATTTTATGAAAATATTATTAAAAAAGAGGTTCCACAAGTATGACCCTAATATCATGACATTTTACACGAGGAAGATAATTCGGCCATAGACTAAGCATGAATATTCTGATAAAGATTTGCCTATATTGTTTTTATACCCTTCACCACACTGTGGTACAGGGTATTATGTCTTTGTGCATATGTTTGTAACAGGCAAAAATAATCGAGATAGGCCCATGGTTCCTTTTGAGAATATGCATAGAATCACATTCTGAGTTGATTTATGCATGTCCGTCCCTCCATGTATTTTTGTTAACAAAGTACAGGTCGCATTTATGATCCGATTATGGTATTTTGGGAGTTCTGATCGTATTTTTCGACCGAAGTGACTGTAATTTAGTACGTCGAGTTCTTATTAGGTAGATGTATGAGAAATCTTGTTGGAATCGGTTCAGATTTATATCTAAATATGCTATATATAGTTTCGTCCGATTTTATGTAAATGGAGCAATATACTGCCAATATTTATCCGATTGAGACACAATTTTGCACAACGTACTAAATTAGGTCATGATTAATAAATGCGAAGTTTTGTAGATTTAGATATTTAGATATAGCTCCCATATATAGTTTCGTCCGATTTAAAGTAAATTGTGCACCAAACACCCAATATTGGTCCGATTGAAGCAAAATTTTGCACAGAGTACTGAATTAGGTCCCGACTGATGTATGCGAAATTTCTATATCTACAGGATATTGTAGATATTAACATGTCTTGCATGTACCCATAGTGGTGGAGGGTATCATATAGTCGGCCCCGTCCGACTTTTGAACTTTCCTTACTGTTTTTTTTAGATTATTTCAGATTTGCATTTGGCGCACCAAACTCCCACAGGTTTTTCCGATTCAGACGAAATTTTGCAAAGCGTACCAACTTATGTCTAGAATGAC
>NW_026884893.1:0-58342 GCF_032173495.1 Musca vetustissima | reverse complement strand
TGATCCTAAAGAAGCACTACCTTACAACACAAATATCGTTGCTACTATTAACATGGAGAACGAAGAACCAATTTACTCTAAACTATATCCATACCCAATGGGGGTATCTGAATTTGTAAACTCAGAAATAAAAAAGTTGTTTTTTCAGAAACCAAAGAGAATCATGTAAAACATATCGACTGTATCAAAGAGAATCATGTAAAACATATCGACTGTGTTCTTAGGAAACTGCTCGATGCAAACATGAGAGTCTCTATTGAAAAGTCAAATTTTTTTTAAATCCGAAGTTGAATACCTTGGCTTTGTCGTATCAAAAGAAGGTATAAAAACGGCACCATCAAAGATAAGTGCCATACAAAATTTCCCAGAACCAACGACGTTGTTCGCTTTGAGATCATTTCTTGGGCTAGCGAACTATTACCGATGTTTTATAAGGGACTTTGCCAAAATTGCAAAACCTTTAACCGATAATTTAAAAGGAGAAAACGGAAAAATTCCTGCAACCAAATCCAAAAAGGTTATCATCAATCTTAATGCCTCCCAACTGGATGCATTTTACAAATTAAAAAATATTCTATGTTCAGAAGACGTGTGCTGTTCTATCCCAAGAGGGAAGACCAATCACTATGATTTCTAGAGCGTTATCGGATAAGGAGTTGAATCTCGCCACAAACGAAAGGGAACTTCTAGGAATAGTCTGGGCTCTAAAAACTCTAAGGCATTACCTTTATGGTGTGAAGACTCTTAACATCTTCACTGACCACCAACCGTTAACATATTCAGTTTCGGACCGTAATCCTAATGCACAAATTAAGCGCTGGAAAGCTTTTATAGATGAACATAATGCAAACTTATATTATAAACCAGGAAAAGAAAATCAAGTTGCAGATGCGCTATCAAGGCAAGTCGTCTATGCATTAGAGAACGAAAATTCGTCAGACATGGCAACAGTTCATAGTGAGGAGTCATACACCTACACTATGGAAAGCTCAGACAAACCGGTCAATTGTTTCCGCAACCAAATCATTCTGGAAGAGGCAGAATTTCCCGCCACTCGAAATTTTATACTTTTCGGAAACAAAACGAGACATATCATAGAATTCGGGGATAAAAACGAAATACTGGCTAAACTTGTTGATGCAGTCAATACTGAAGTAGTAAATGCCATTCATTGCGACCTACCTGTGTTGGCTCACATTCAACATGATTTGATTAAAATGTTTCCTTCAACAAAGTTCAGATTTTGTAGTAAATTTGTCGCTGACATCTTCAATCAATGCGATCAGAGAGAAATTGTTGTAAGTGAACACAATAGAGCTCATCGGGCAGCTCAAGAGAACGTTAAACAAATCCTTTCGGAATACTATTTCCCCAAAATGGTAAAAATAGCGAATGAGGTTGTTGCAAACTGCAAAACCTGTTCAAAAGCTAAATACAATCGACACCCAGAGAAACATGTTATAGGAGAGACAATAGTTCCTTCATATGCCGGTGAAATTCTACATATTGACATTTATTCAACTGATAAAAAACATTTCTTAACTTGCGTGGATAAATTCTCAAAATTCGCAGTGGTACAGCCAATAGCCACCAGAACAATTCTGGACATAAGAGAACCGATTCTCCAATTAATGAATATTTTTCCAAACACCAAAATTGTCTATTGTGACAATGAGAGGTCTTTCAACTCCGAGACTATCAGATCAATTCTGAAAAACAGGTTTAATGTCGAAATTGTCAATTCACCTCCTCTACACAGCACATCAAACGGGCAGGTAGAGAGATTTCACAGCACTCTTGCCGAAATCGCAAGATGCCTAAAAATAGAAAGGAAGATCGATGACACTGTCGAACTCATCTTACAATCGACCATAGAATATAACCGGACAATTCATTCTGTCACGAATGAGAGACCTATTGATACGATACATTCTACACCTTCTGAAGTAAGAGAAAAGATTAAAGAGCGAATCTGTAACGCGCAAAACAGGCAGTTACAATACTTCAACAAAAGTCGTTATGACAAAGTTTATAACGTGGGAGACAAAGTCTTTGTTAAGAATAATCGTAGACTTGGAAATAAAATGACCCCACTTTATGAAGAAGCTACTGTTGAAGCAGACATGGGGACAACTGTCCTAATAAAGGGGAGGGTGGTCCATAAGGACAACCTAAGATAATCCTTTCAATAAGATGTCTAAATGTTTCTTCGTCTACCTTTTATTTTTCTTTACGCAGGCTAACACTACAATTGCTTCTTATGATAAACCTCACATTTGCAAAGATTATTGATTATTCGCATTCCGATTATATCCCAATTTTGGACGGGAACGCGATTATATGGAACAAATATGGGTACTTAAGACATACGACAAACCTTACAACGTATTCCGAGATATTAGACGATACAAAAAACGCAATACAGATCTTCCCTCAGACGCATGTTAAAAAGATATTGGAGGCCGATGTATTGCATATTGATACTCTTTTAACAACACTCACCGTACATCATCGGCATGCGAGAAGCATCAATCTTATAGGCACAGCACTGAAGGTTATTGCCGGTACACCAGATGCCGATGACTGGGAGGATGTCAAATTTGTCGAGAAACAACTCGTAGATTCCAACAACAGACAAATAGAAATAAATACGAAAATACAGATCCAAATAGAAAAGTTGACCAATGCAGTAAACACAATCTTAAATACCGAACGAAAGGAACAAATTGATACTGTTAAACTTTTTGAAATTTTAATGGCTAGAAACAGAATGCTGCTTATGGAATTACAAAATATAATTTTATCTGTAACTTTGGCTAAAATCAATATTATAAATCCCACAGTTTTGGACCAGGATGATTTAAAATTTTTTATAAAAAATCAGATCAATGAGCAATACACAGATTTTACCATATCAGAACTAATGTATTTGTCTAAAGTAAAAGTAATATCAAATGAATTTTGTTTGCATTTTATCATTAGATATCCCATTCCAATACGAACATGTCAGAAAATTTCTTTATTCCCAGTTCCCCACTTCAATAAAATTATTCAATTCGCTGACACCAACACTGTGGTAGACTGTGAAGGAAAGACTTATTCAGCAACAGATTGCAAGCACGCAATATCTTCAACCTATTGTCAACTGATGCCAGAGTCAACCTGCGCTCAACAACTCATATCGGGTAAATCAGCACACTGTAATACGCAAAGCAATAATCTTGAAAAAGTGGCAGAAATCGATGATGGAATTGTCATTGTGAATGACGCTATTGCAGAAGTGAAAGAAGCAACCGAAAATGTAAGAAACATAAACGGCACATTCCTAATAACTTTTGAAAAGAATGTGACTGTCAATGGTACGCTGTTCGTAAATAGAAACAACATTGATATGCGGAAACCAGGAACACCATCATTTCCCTCAATTATTATAAACAACCACAGCGAAATTTTAAGTTTATCATCTGTCCATGAGATGAACTTGCAAAACTTACAATATATTGGCGAACTTGAAAGAGATGCAAAAGTGCGGCCAATATTAGTTGGTTGTGTTGTTTTTATGAGTATCGGATTACTCTATTCCATATTGTGCCTCATTAAGCGTAGGGTGAAGAAGAGAGAACAGCGAGATTTTAAATCTGCCGTCGCAATGGCTATAAAGAAGACCGAGGACGGCCTTCACTTAAGTGAGGGGGTAGTTAGCACATCCCTGCCAAACTAACAGGCAACAATGTTGCCTTTGTGAGCTTTGCTTGGTTGACTGTTGTGTGCTTAGCATGGAGTCGTGTTACGTCTGGTGGCGTGACCATGGGAAGTGTAGTGTCAGCGTATTGTCAGCAATTTTGATTTGTTTAGTTTAAGTAGAATAAGTTTTTGATGTGAATAAAGAAGTTAGTTCATTCTAACTCACCAAAAGGCACACAAGTCTTTTTATTAACTTATATATATCTACTTTATAGGGTCAAAAATGATTATTTATAAAGAAATAAGGGTTCGACTTTTTAAAAAATAAGGACAACAGGAGGACAGGACAAGTTTTATTTGTGTAGAAACAACTTCTATACCCTTTGGTTTTCATTGGTTAGAAAATGTTTCTACTCCGATCCATTTTCGATATTTTCTGGAAAATAAAACACACATTTTTATACCCTTCACCACACTGTGGTATAGGGTATTATGTCTTTGTGCATATGGAAACGAAATAGACGCAAAAGGAATATTTGAGAATATGCATAGAATCGCTTTTGGCCCAAGGACGAACCCTATTGAAATTGGGAAAAATCGGTTCAGATTTAGATATAGCTCCCATATATATTTTCGTCCGATTTTATGTACATGGTGCACCAAAGTCCCGATATATCCTTCGATTTGCACGAAATTTGGCATTGCGTTCTGAATTAAGTCTAGAATGATGTGTATAAAATTTCGTGAAAATCGGTTCAGATTTAGAATTAGCTCCCATATATATTTTCGTCCGAATTTAGGTAAATAGTGCACCAAAGTCCCTATGTATCCTTCGATTTGCACGAAATTTGGATTTATAAGAAAATGAAGAACTCAAAATGTGGCCGAAGGCAAAAAAAAAACATACTGAAATAAGTGTAACCTAACATCTGGCAAGTTTCGATTAAATCGGTTTAGAATACGATATTTTGCTTTAAATTTATTTACATAATTTTGAGACATTGTAAGAAGCAATTCTATATCTGACCAAAATTTGCAAAATTACATGTTTAATTTCATGTTAATGGTGCTTAAAAATGCGACGTCCGTTAGGATCCCATCTGTTGGATATACACAAAGTGGTGAAGGTTATCATATAGTCGGCCCCGTCCGACTTTACTACTTTCCTTACTGGTTATATAGGTTGAAGTTTTTACGTATCCGCCGCAAAGAGGGCTATGTCAAGAATTTTCGGTACTTTTTATTGCTTGATGATTTTACCATCGAAGTAGCTGTAAGTTGTCATTCCGAGTTCTTGCAGGGTGAAAACTGAGACTGTATTCATGTTTTTACTAGTTCTTCCCCAGCAGATAGATTCTTTATGGACATGTGATTCCCCACACACATAAATCAACAGAATGGACAATAAAATCAAGATTTTTTTTTCGAAAAATCACAAAATGTTAATTATCAACAAAAACTCTTATCACCAATGAGGGAATCCCTGTTACAAAACGATGACCGCACAGTCAGTTTGCTATATAAATAACACATTTGCAATTTTCATTCATTTATTTGACAATCACTGAAATAACATTGTTCAGCAGAACTTATACAAGAAATGTTCAGTTTAAATGCTATTGTATTATTAATTTCGTGTGTCGTTCTTGTCACATCTCTACCGGCGACTTTTGTGAATCGTTTTGAAACGGAAGCCAAGGCGTTGGAAAACTATGAAGCCATGGAACATGCCCGCTATGCTCGCTCACCCCAACATGGTAGTGTGAATATCGATTATACCAAAGATCAACGTGGACGTGAAGCTTCCGTGCAATATAATCACAATCTGTATACCAGCAGTGATGGTCGTGGTTCTATTGATGCCTATGCTCAAGGTAGCAGAAACTTTGATTACAATCGCAACAACTTTGGTGGTGGCATCCAAGGCAAATGGAGATTTTAAGCATTTTTTAAATTAAAAAAAAAAGATTTTTATTGATAAATAAAATTAAATAAAACGAAACCCCAAATAGTAGAAAAAGTATATAAGGTTTCATAACTCTACCTCTGCCTGTATTCAACAGATTTTTCATGAACATATTTTGTCCCTACATAACAAATTACAACCAAGTCGTAACAAAATAAGGCTAAATCCTTTAAAAGTACCTTACATGGGGCGAGACTTGGCTGCAAATGCAATTAGGTCTTTCAACATATGTATAAAATCTGGAGGGTCCTTTATATTAAGGTTACATAAATATCAATACGTTCTACATTCTGGGAGGTGTGTTTATTTTTAAAACCCATAAATGAAAAATAAGAAGAATATCGATTGGAAACAATTACATACAATGGACACTTTGTGTGTGGGCTAATTACAATCAAATTTCAAGATACAGAGACTTTGGATCTACAAACCCAGCCGAACTTTTTATGCCCTCCACCATGACGATGACAATTCAAATATCTAAATTAATGGGGGCACCTAGGAGAAAACTCATGTTACGATATGACCTTGAACAGAAATACGTGAGAAATCTGATCGAAACTCTTAAATTATGAAATAGAGGGGATGTCGTTTCATGGGCCTATAATAAACGGGGATCAATATTGATATTTTAAGGTACAAACCAATTTGGTTGAAAAACGTTTCCAAAATTCTCAAAATACAGTCTGGGGTCAATATTCATAATTTTTAATGCGAAGATCTGGTTGTACCGTTATGAGAAAAAAAAATGTGTCAAAAATCCTCATATTGGGGGTAGTAAAACGTTTCCAAAAAACCGAATAATGGGTACCCGCTATATGGGGGCTACCCTGAATCCTAGGTCAATATTAATAATTTTTGGTACGGATATGTTTTATTTATTGAGAACCCATAATACCAAATTACTATCTCCAAAATCCCCAATGGGTGTAACGAGATATGGAGGCTACCCTGAAACTTGGATCAATAATAAAATCTTTTTGTTTCGGAAATGTGCTATACAATGAGAACTCAAAATATAAAATTAATGCCATTTAGGTTGGAAAACACGTCCAAAATACCGAATACTGGGGGATAGTGTTATGTGGGGGCTACCCTGAAGCTAATATCAAATTGCAGACATGTTGGTGTAAAACGTTCCCAAAATACCGAATACTGAGGGGTACTGTTATGTGGGGGCTACCCTGAAGCTTAGGTCAATATTAATAATATTTGGTACGAAGGTGTGAACCCAAAATACTAAATTACAACTAAGTCGGTTGGAAAACGTGTTCAAAATCCCCATGTTATGTTACACCAAAACCTGGACAGATATATCCCATTTTCAATGCCGAACATCATAGGAGTACTAGCAACGTCTGTGCAAAACTTCAAAGCTTTATCTTAAATATTCCTATCTTTATCGTGATTTCAACACACATACAGGCAGACAGACGGGCATGCCTAAATTGACATATAATTTGATTGTTATACATCAAACTGGACCTAATTCAGTACTCTGAACCTAATTCAGTACTCGAACCAATATTAGAATTTTGTGCACAATTTACATCAAATCGGATGAAACTATATAAGGGAGCTATATCTAAATCGGAACCGATTCCACCAAAATTTCGCATTCATCAATCGGGACCTAATTCAGCACTCTGTGCAAAATTTTGTCTCAATTGGTCCAATAATAGCAGTATGGTGCTCCATTTGCAAAAAATCGGAAACTATATATATACCCCATATATATAGGGTATAAAACAAAACTTGGCATATATCTTACTTAGTTAGCCGGCCTGTGACAGCACTTTCGTTCCATAAGCCGAGCTTAGAAAAGATTTCCAGGAGCGTCGTTTTTTTGCACTGTTTTGCCAATTTTAAGGGGACCCCCCATTCTCGGGGTCAAAATTTGTGTTGACTTAATTCCAATCTACACTATTTCAAGAATCTCCCTGCAAAATTTCAAGTACAAATCTCAAGAACTCTTGAAGATATAGCCGATTTATTGTGTCAGCATTAAGTGACGGCTGAAGGGCTTCTCAAACTTTAAACGCGTTTTTCTCTAAACAATTTTTTGCGAATGGCGGGCACGATAACTCACAAACTAATAACCCCATCGATTTCAAATTTTTACACGTTTCTCTGTGAGTGTATAGCTATCGTATGAACTAGGATAAAGCCAATCGGTAAAGATCTTCCTTATTTTTTAAATTGGTTTTTGGTCAAAAATCGGCGATTTTCCAAAAATATTTTTTCAAAGGTCCGCCATTTTGCTAATTTTAGAGCGAAGTCAATAATCCTAGTTCATACGAGAGCCAGACATGAACTGTTTCTAACACCGTTGGAATTTTCGGATTTCGATGTTCCAGTGAGGAGTTATCATGCCCGCCATCAAAAATAAGGACTTTTCTTGATCACAAAAAACAACAACAATTTTATTTTTTATTATTTTATTATTTTTCTTCTCTTTTAAATCTTCAAATATATATGTGCAAAGTTACAAACCTTAACAAGCATTGGTATTCATTTACCAGCCCATTTAAAATCTTAAAAATAAAAAATCGAGAATCGGGGGGTCCCCTTAAACTATTTCCAATTTGACATTTTGTATCAATCGGACCGATATATCGGATAAATTCGAACGAAACTATATATGGGAGCTATATCTATCTGAAACGATTTTCTCCAATTTCAATAGGGTTCGTTTTTGGGCCAAATAAGTGACTTGTGCCAAATTTCATCCAAATCGGAGCAAAAATGCGACCTGTACTTTGTTCACAAAAATACATGGACGGGCGGGCGGACATGCTTAAATTGACTCAGAAAGTGATTCTATGCATACTCTCAAAAGGAACCATGGGTCAGCCTTGGCCAAACGGCCCAAATCGGACATTCCGAAGCATGTTAAACAAAGTCCTATAGTTCATATAAAAATAATGGATTTTTCCCCATTTTTATTATATATAATCAGGGATGGTCCGTGTGAGGAATTTTTAGGTTTTCGACTGTCAAAAAGGTGTAAACATCGAAAACGTCATATACCTGTATAAAATGTAATAAATGTAGTAATCGTCATTTATTTCAATATTATCAGCATATACAGTTATTTTCAAGAATATATATTATTTTTACATATATCTGACTATTCCCTACTAGAACTGATAAAATTTTATAATTTTTTTTTGAAAGAAAATTTTGAAATTTTATATTAATTTGAGTAAAGCATGCGTAATTTCCAAATTGATTAATGGAAATAGCTATTTTGTCAAAAACCTAATGGATTTGGGTAGGTTTCCGACGTTTCTGACGTATGTATTATACGTCGGAAATGTATGTCATTTAAGTCACTGTTTCTGACAGGCCATCTCTGTATATAATATATATAATAAAAATTAAATTAAAAAAATAAGTTTTTTTTTTTAAATTTATTAAACATTATTTTTTATTTTTATGATAAAAAATATTTTTTTTAATTAAATAAATTCTTATTAAACTTAATATTTTTAATATTGTATATTGTATCGGAAAAGAAAATTAAAATTGTTTAAAATAAAATACATTCAAAATCTCCATTTTCCTTGAATGCCACCACCAAAGTTATTACGATTATGATCAAAGTTACGACTACCCTGAGCGTAGGCATCAATAGATCCACGACCATCCCGACTGGTATATAAATTGTGATTGTATTGTACCGATGCTTCACGTCCACGTTGATCTTTGTTGTATCCAATATTTACACTTCCATGCTGGGGCGAACGAACATAACGGGCATGTTCCAAAGCTTCGTAATTTTCCAACGCCTCAGCTTCTATTTCAAATGGATTCTCAAAATTCGCAGGAAGAGATGTGACAAGAACGACGCAAGAAATTAACAACACAAATGCCTTTAGAGTAAACATTTTTGGTATGAATTGTGCTGAACGATGCCGCTTTACTGAATTACAAATAAATGAATGAAGATTGCGAATCAATTGATTTATTTATATAGAAATGTGGCTGAGAGCCCATCTGTTTTGTATCAGGGATCCCTATTAGGTGATAAGAGTTTTTTTATTATCAATATTTTGTGATTTCGCTTAAGTTGATTTATGTGAGAGGGGAATCACATGCCCATAAAGCATTCATCTATTGGGGAAGAACTTCAAAATATGTTTTGGTGTCACGAAAATTATCTCGGTATTTAATTCTGCAGATTGTTGAAGACACTTGGTCAGTCCAGAATGTCAATTTATAGCCACGACGAGACTAAGTCTTCAAAATATTCATTGAAAAACTTTTTTCATATTTCGATATTAAAGAATACTAAATGTCAATTAAAACTTCTTCGTTGGACAAAAACAGATTACGTTTTCAAAATATAGAAAACCTGGCAGAACCTTTATGCATAGCCCCTGAATAAATATTATGCCTAGTTTTTGGTACTTTGCAACATGGTCCTATATTGAATATTTTTTGCAATGATGTTTTTCACCCTCAAAGAACCCATAATTACAAAATACAGTCACTTTGGTGGGAAAGTGCTGATAAAACCATCGAAATCAAAATTTGAACCTGTATAGAAAATTATTTTCGGAAATGTGGTTTACTCTACATGAACGTACATGTCAATTGGTGGGAAATGCGCTAAAATCCGCCCCATTTTCAGTAATTTATATATGTTATCATCATTTCCTCACCAAAATAATTTTCTATTGAAATGACAGTAATTTGTCATAGCGTTATATGGTATATATGTCCAAATATGGACCTATATTGAAATTGGTAAGCAAAATTGTTTGTCGCACTCCAAGATGGGAAGCTACCTTCAATGCTCCGAAAATGGGTACCGTTGTATAGGAGATATTACAAAACGTGACCCGATATTCATAATTTTTTAAAGGAATATTTTATACCTCATGAGAAGCTATACTTGAAAGACGTGCTCAATAACGAGGGTACCGTTATATTGGGGCTTGTAGGGCGAATTTCTAACCAATGAAAATTCAAAAAAGTTATTCTGCTCTCTTATAAGACGAATGTTTTTTGCTTTAGAATATTATTTATTGTTTATGAATTCAATAAAGATTTCATTAATTAATCACATCAAAAATGCCAGCTTCCTTGAATGCCACCACCAAAGCTGTTATGGTTACGATCGAAATCCCGGCTGCCCTGGGCATAAACATCGATGGTACCACGTCCATCACTGCTGGTGTACACGTTTTGGTTGTACTTTACAGATGCCTCACGTCCATGTTGATCTGAATGATATCCCAAATCGATGCTGCCATGACGTGGAGTACGTACTATGACATCATTTGTATTGCCATCTTTGGAATCCAAAGGCAACCCACTGACAAGGATTACACAAGAAATCACCAAAAGGAAATATTTTAGTTCGAACATTTTAGATTTCTGTAAGTTAAAGAATTCTAGTTTTACTGTTGAATGATATTTGAGAAATTGATGTTTGCATTTATATACCATCAGATCCAATCGATATTATTATAGTGATAAGATTCAATTGATATATCGTACCGCTTTATTCAATAATTCCAGGTAATGCTTTTTCAGTTGATGGTTTCTCAATTCCTAGAACATTACTTTCAAGTGCAACAAACAATTGGCAAAATTGTATTTTTAAGTAATAGAAAAAATGTGATAGTTTTTTCAATAATATTTCCGGGTAGGATTGTTTGCACCAACAACTAGAAAAGGTATATAAAAATTATGAGAGCTATTGCACCCCTACGTATATCGAAAACTATCTTCATGTCGTAGGGAAAAAAAGAATATTTAAATTCGGTAGGGACCCTTATATTGGGGTTATGCCAATAACAGTACGTCCTGTTAGGCCGATTGACACAAAACACAGCGTACTGAATTAGGCCATGATTGATGTATGTGAAGTTTTGTTGAAATCGGTTCAAATTTAAATATAGCTCCTATTTATATTTTCGTCCGATTTTAAGTAAAGGGTCCACCAAAGACCCAAAGATAGGCCTATTGAAACAAAATTTTGCACAGCGTGCTGTCTTAGGTTCAGATTAATGTATGCGAATTTCTTGAAATCGGTTCAGATTTGCATATAGCTCCCATATATATTTTAGCACCAAAGACCCAAAGTTATTCAGATTAATGTGTGTGATTTTCTTTTTAAATCGGTTTTGGATTTTGATATAGCTCCCACATATATTTTTGTCCGATTTTAAGTAAATTGTGCACCAAAGACCCTAAGATTGCCCGATTGACACAACATTTTGCACAGTGTACTAACTCAGATTTTGATATATCTCTCACATATATTTTCATCCGATTATAAGCAAATGGTCTACCAAAGACCCAAAGTTAGCCCTATTGGTGCAAAATTTTGCACAACGTATTGGAGTTAGAGTAGCCTGACGTGTGTCAAGTTTTGTTCGGTTCCGATTTATGTATAGCTCCCATATATACTTTCGCCCGATTTTATGTAAATGGTGCACCAAAGACCCTATTTTAGGCCGATTGGCACATAACTTTTCACAACGTACTGGAGTTAGTATAGTCTGACGTGCCTCAATTTTTCTTGAAATCGGTCCATTTTTGGATATAATTTCCATATATATATTCCACAGATTTTAAGTAAATGTTATACGAAACTCCTCATGATTGTCAGATTGGCACGAAATTTTGCACGACGTAATTGTTTTTGTAGAAATAATTTTTTTCGACCGACTTCATGTTAATTGACCTCCAAATAATAAACGGGTGTCCGAATGGGGTACGCTTTAAATCGATTTACATAATTGTATATATGTCCAAATGAAAAATTTTGCATACTATGTGGATTGATCTAAGTCGGTTCACATTTATATAAATATCACATATTTTATTTCATCCAATTTCATGTAATGGTCCTTCAAAAATGCGACGTCTGTTAGGATGCATCTGTTGTTTGTATTCAAAGTGGTGAAGGCTATCATATAGTCGGCCCCGTCCGACTTTACTACTTTCCTTACTTTACTACTTTCCTTACTTTACTACTTTCCTTCCATATTGAAAATTGGGCGCGATTTATATGGGTCTTATGTCAAAACATGGACTTATGGGTATTCTGTTCTGTGAAGTTGAATGCGAGCCTCCAAAACCACGAAATGAGAAATTAGAGCCCTTTCGGTTGGGAAATACGAATAAATCCCTCAAAATACCTAAAATTGCCCTCATATGTATTCTATTTTAAAGTATAGAACTGTAGGGATGATTTTTTGCGCAGATATATAAAAGTCTTCAAAACCCGGAAATGCCAAATTAGTACGAAAATTTGGTAGTATCTTTCTATAGAGGCCATGTCAAAATATGGACTTATTGTCATTTTTTGCGCAGATGTATACAAACCTTCGATGTGCCAAATTAGAGCCTTATGGGTTGCAAAATACACCAACAACCTTAAAAATATTGAATTTATTTTAAATATTCGACATAGCGAATTGAATTTTATTCTGATCAATAATATATAGGCTATGGGGTCACCGACAATTCTTTCGAAGTTTTCCGCACTGAATACATAAATTTGTCAAACAACTTATTGGGCCAAACGGAGCTATTCGTAACCTGGTGAGATAAGCGTAAATTGCATAGAAATTTTGTTTCGTTTTTAGGGTTTGGGTCTCGACTAAGTTGACGAAGGCCCATACAACGTAATGTAATATTTCAACTAAGCAACCTATTGTGGATTCTACTATGTACCACTAGAGGGCGCAAAATGACACAGGGTGATGCAACGTTTTCAATGCAATTCGAGTAATAGTCTTAAACACTCCACCATGAGTGCATGTTAAATTTGTCATTCCGTTTGCAACATCTCGAAATATATAACGACGTCGATTTCGCCATGTCGAGATATACTATGAAATTTCTATATAGCTCGTAATATTAATGATAGAGATGTGCAATGTCGCTAGGTATATATTTAACATTTAAATATTATTGTTTTAAAACCAGTAAGTAAGGTAGCAAAGTCGGAATGGGCCGACTATATTATACCCTTCACCACAATATGTATATTGTATATATGTATCCTAACAATTTCATGTCATGTCAACCTATGCTAAATTTAGGAGTTTGGTGCACCATTTACTAAAATATATATGTGGGTCCTATGTATAAATCTGAACCGATATTCTCGAAACTTAACACACCTCATTCTAGACTCAATTTAGTACGCTATGCCAAACATGGTGGAAATCTAGAGATATATAGGGATTTAGGTGCAACATTTACTTTAAATCGGACGAAAATATATACGTGAGTTATATTAAAATCTGAACCGATTTTCAGGTTCATCATCATTCATCATTCCAGACTTAACTTATTACACCATGCAAGTTTCGTGAACTCAAAAGATATATAGGGGCTTTGGTACTCCATTTACATAAAATCGGACGAAAATATATATGGGAGCTACATCTAAATCTGAACCGAATGAAATTTCGTGCAAATCTAAAGATATATAGGGACTTTGATGCACCATTTACATCGAATCGGACGAAACTTCACCACTTTCGGTATATTCTACATATGTATCCGAAAAGACGTCGCTGTACTGTTTAAAATTTAATCTCAATCAGAAACCCATTGATTATTTGGTGTACAATTAACATAAATAAGTCGAAATTATATATGGAAGCTAAGTTATATCTATTTATGAACCGATTCAAGCAAACCTGCCAGAGATTAATTAATATTAACTTCAGTACGTTGTGTCAATCGGCCTAGCTATGGATTTTTAGTGAACAATTTACTTAAAACCATTATACCATTCTAGACGTAATTTAGTACGCTATGCCAAAATTCTTGCTAATCAAAAGATTTGCAGGGACTTTGGTGCACCATTTACCTAAAATCGGCCGAAACTATATGGGAGCTATATCTAAATCTGAACCGATTTTCACGAAACTTAGCACACATCATTCTAGACCTAATTCAGTAGGCTATACCAAATTTCGTGAAAATTTAAAGATATATAGGGACTTGGTACACCATTTACCTAAAATCCGGCCATACTATATATGGGAGCTACAACTAAATCTGAACCGATTTTCACGAAACTAAGCACACGTCATTCTAGACTTAATTCAATACGCTATGCAAAAATTCGTGCGAATCAAATGATTTTCACGGACTTTGGTGCACCATTTAACTAAAATCGGCCGAAACTATATATTTGAACCGATTTTTCCCAATTTCAATAGGGTTTGTCCTTGGGCCAAATAAGTGAGCTGTGTCAAATTTCATCCAAATCGGATCATAAATGCGACCTGTACTTTGTTTACAATTTAACATCAACAGACGGACGGACGGACATGCATATATCAACTCAGAAAGTGATTCTATGCATATTCTCAAAAGGAACCATGGGTCTATCTCGATAGACCCATCTCGATAGACCAATAATACCCTGTACCACAGTGTGGTGAAGGGTATAAAAAGTAATAAATTCACAAAATGTTAAATGTTTCTTTCAAATTCCTTCCCTTTAAATAACAAAGTACAAATAAAGGTATACACTTTCCGCCGCCCTCCAACTTTTAAAGCAAGAATCCATTCAAAACCTTTTTACAGAATTACATTTAAATGGGTTAGACAATTGGTGCATAGAATGAGTCTTTTATCCATGAGAGCAACAAACACTGACAACAATACAAGATATAAGATAGTCTTGCCAACAACAGAATATAATTAGAATGACTTTTGTTAACTATATTTTATTTATTCATTTACCATTCTTTTGCAAAATTGAATTGTTGTAGTTGTTACCCTGTTGTTTCGCAGCACTTATAGCTTTCTGAAAAACACAAAACTGAAATTGCATCAAGTGAGACAATGTGACGAACAGTACATATTTCATGAATGGCTTTCGGAATATTTTTCCATTACTGTTGTTGTTGTACCCAGAACTACTGCAATGTTGTTGTTTTGTTTGTGTACCACTCATATTATTATGACATTGTACCAAAATAAAAAAAACACACACACATATAATGTACACAAACAAATATGAGATTCAGTGCATGCATTTCAGTATACTGTATAAATATAACCACGGAACCCAGGATATTTGGGTTACTTTTCGCTGAGAAAAAATGATATTTAAAAAATCCACGCCTATAGTCGCTGAGAAAAAATGATATTTAAAAAATCCACGCCTATAGTCGCTGAGAAAAAATGATATTTAAAAAATCCACGCCTATAGTCGCTGAGAAAAAATGATATTTAAAAAATCCACGCCTATAGTCGCTGAGAAAAAATGATTTTTAAAAAATCCACGCCTATAGTCGCTGAGAAAAAATGATTTTTAAAAAATCCACGCCTATAGTCGCTGAGAAAAAATGATATTTAAAAAATCCACGCCTATAGTCGCTGAGAAAAAATGATATTTAAAAAATCCACGCCTATAGTCGCTGAGAAAAAATGATATTTCAAAAATCCACGCCTGCAGTCGCTGAGAAAAAATGATATTTAAAAAATTCACGCCTATAGTCCCTGAGAAAAAATGATATTAAAAAAATCCACGCCTATAGTCGCTGAGAAAAAATGATCTTTAAAAAATCCACTCATATAGTCCCTGAGAAAAAATAATCTTTAAAAAATCCACGCCTATAGTCGCTGAGAAAAAATGATCTTTAAAAAATCCACGCCTATAGTCGCTGAGAAAAAATGATCTTTAAAAAATCCACGCCGATAGTCGTTGAGAAAAAATGATCTTTAAAAAATCCACGCCTATAGAAGCTAAGAAAGATTGATCTGTAAAAACTCCACACCTATAGTCGCTCAGAAAAAATGATCTTTAAAAAATCCACGCCTATAGAAGCTAAAAATGATCTTTAAAAAATCCACGCCTATAGTCGCTGAGAAAAAATGATCTTTAAAAAAATCCACGCCTATAGAAGCTAAGAAAAAATGATCTGTAACAAATCCACGCCTATAGTCGCTGAGAAAAAATGATCTTTAAAAAATCCACGCCTATAGTCGCTGAGAAAAAATGATCTTTAAAAAATCCACGCCTATAGTCGCTGAGAAAAAATGATCTTTAAAAAATCCACGCCTATAGTCGTAGAGAAAAATGGTCTTTAAAAAATCCACGCCGATAGTCGTTGAGAAAAAATGATCTTTAAAAAATCCACGCCTATAGTCGCTGAGAAAAAATGATCTTTAAAAAATCCACGCCTATAGTCGCTGAGAAAAAATGATCTTTAAAAAATCCACGCCTATAGTCGCTGAGAAAAAATGATCTTTAAAAAATCCACGCCTATAGTCGCTGAGAAAAAATGATCTTTAAAAAATCCACGCCTATAGTCGTAGAGAAAAAATGGTCTTTAAAAAATCCACGCCGATAGTCGTTGAGAAAAAATGATCTTTAAAAAATCCACGCCTATAGTCGCTGAGAAAAAATGATCTTTAAAAAAATTCACGCCTATAGACGCTAAGCCTATAGTCGCTGAGAAAAAATGATCTTTAAAAAATCCACGCCTATAGTCGCTGAGAAAAAATGATTTTTAAAAAATCCACGCCTATAGTCGCTGAGAAAAAATGATCTTTAAAAAATCCACGCCTATAGTCGCTGAGAAAAAATGATCTTTAAAAAATTCACGCCTATAGTCGCTGAGAAAAAATGATCTTTAAAAAATCCACGCCTATAGTCGCTGAGAAAAAATGATCTTTAAAAAATCCACGCCTATAGTCGCTGAGAAAAAATGATCTTTAAAAAATCCACGCCTATAGTCGCTGAGAAAAAATGATCTTTAAAAAATCCACGCCTATAGTTGCTGAGAAAAAATTATCTTTAAAAAATCCACGCCTATAGTCGCTAAGAAAAAATGATCCTTAAAAAATCCACGCCTATAGAAGCTAAGAAAAAAATATCTTTAAAAAATCCACGCCTATAGAAGCTAAGAAAAAATGATCTTTAAAAAGTCCACGCCTATAGAAGCTAAGAAAAACTGATCTTTAAAAAGTCCACGCCTATAGAAGCTAAGAAAAAATGATCGTTAAAAAATCCACGCCTTTAGTCGCTGAGAAAAAAATGATCGTTAAAAAATCCACGCCCATAGTCGCTGAGAAAAAATGATCTTTAAAAAATCCACGCCTATAGTCGCTGAGAAAAAATGATCTTTAAAAAATCCACGCCTATAGTCGCTGAGAAAAAATGATCTTTAAAAAATCCACGCCTATAGTCGCTGAGAAAAAATGATCTTTAAAAAATCCACGCCTATAGTCGCTGAGAAAAAATGATCTTTAAAAAATCCACGCCTATAGTCGCTGAGAAAAAATGATCTTTAAAAAATCCACGCCTAAAGTCGCTGAGAAAAAATGATCTTTAAAAAATCCACGCCTATAGTCGCTGAGAAAAAATGATCTTTAAAAAATCCACGCCGATAGTCGTTGAGAAAAAATGATCTTTAAAAAATCCACGCCGATAGTCGTTGAGAAAAAATGATCTTTAAAAAATCCACGCCTATAGAAGCTAAGAAAAAATGATCTGTAACAAATCCACGCCTATAGTCGCTGAGAAAAAATGATCTTTAAAAAATCCACGCCTATAGAAGCTAAAAATGATCTTTAAAAAATCCACGCCTATAGTCGCTGAGAAAAAATGATCTTTAAAAAATCCACGCCTATAGTCGTAGAGAAAAAATGGTCTTTAAAAAATCCACGCCGATAGTTGTTGAGAAAAAATGATCTTTAAAAAATCCACGCCTATAGTCGCTGAGAAAAAATGATCTTTAAAAAAATCCACGCCTATAGAAGCTAAGAAAAAATTATCTGTAACAAATCCACGCCTATAGTCCCTGAGAAAAAATGATCTTTAAAAAATCCACGCCTATAGTCGCTGAGAAAAAATGATCTTTAAAAAATCCACGCCTATAGTCGCTGAGAAAAAATGATTTTTAAAAAATCCACGCCTATAGTCGCTGAGAAAAAATGATCTTTAAAAAATCCACGCCTATAGTCGCTGAGAAAAAATGATCTTTAAAAAATCCACGCCTATAGTCGCTGAGAAAAAATGATCTTTAAAAAATCCACGCCTATAGTCGCTGAGAAAAAATGATCTTTAAAAAATCCACGCCTATAGTCGCTGAGAAAAAATGATCTTTAAAAAATCCACGCCTATAGTCGCTGAGAAAAAATGATCTTTAAAAAATCCACGCCTATAGTCGCTGAGAAAAAATGATCTTTAAAAAATCCACGCCTATAGTCGTTGAGAAAAACTGATCTTTAAAAAATCCACGCCTATAGTCGTTGAGAAAAACTGATCGTTAAAAATCCACGCCTATAGTCGCTGAGGAAAAATGATCTTTAAAAAATCCACGCCTATAGTCGCTGAGAAAAAATGATCTTTAAAAAATCCACGCCTATAGTCGCTGAGAAAAAATGATCTTTAAAAAATCCACGCCTATAGTCGCTGAGAAAAAATGATCTTTAAAAAATCCACGCCTATAGTCGCTGAGAAAAAATGATCTTTAAAAAATCCACGCCTATAGTCGCTGAGAAAAAATGATCTTTAAAAAATCCACGCCTATAGAAGCGAAGAAAAAATGATCTGTAACAAATCCACGCTTATAGTCGCTGAGAAAAAATGATCTTTAAAAAATCCACGCCTATAGTCGCTGAGAAAAAATGATCCACGCCTATAGTCGCTGAGAAAAAATGATCTTTAAAAAATCCACGCCTATAGTCGCTGAGAAAAAATGATCTTTAAAAAATCCACGCCTATAGTCGCTGAGAAAAAATGATCTTTAAAAAATCCACGCCTATAGTCGCTGAGAAAAAATGATCTTTAAAAAATCCACGCCTATAGTCGCTGAGAAAAAATGATCTTTAAAAAATCCACGCCTATAGTCGCTGAGAAAAAATGATCTTTAAAAAATCCACGCCTATAGTCGCTGAGAAAAAATGATCTTTAAAAAATCCACGCCTATAGTCGCTGAGAAAAAATGATCTTTAAAAAATCCACGCCTATAGAAGCTTAGAAACAATGATCTTTAAAAAATCCACGCCTATAGAAGCTAAGAAAGATTGATCTTTAAAAAATCCACGCCTATAGAAGCTAAGAAAGATTGATCTGTAAAAAATCCACGCCTATAGAAGCTAAGAAAGATTGATCTGTAAAAAATCCACGCCTATAGAAGCTAAGAAAAAAATAATCTTTAAAAAATCCACGCCTATAGTCGCTGAGAAAAAATGTTCTTTAAAAAATCCACGCCTATAGACGCTGAGAAAAAAATTATCTTTAAAAATCCACGCCTATAGTAGCTGAGAAAAAATGATCTTTAAAAAATTCACGCCTATAGTCTTCGAAAAAATATTCTTTAATAAATTCTTGCTCATAGAAGCTGCGAAATTATTATTATTTAAATTCCCCGTTTATTCTCAACAAATGCATTGGTTCCTCTATTGCATCCACTGTTTAATGTGAATGAATAACACCAACAACATTGTTGGTCGATGGATCCGCAAGTTCAGTGGCTGAAATACTGTTGCTATACGGTATCGTAAAAAACAGTCAACAGTAACGACATAAACATTGTCGTTTCCAACTTAAAGAGACACAATCGCTCTCAATGTAAAGAAGACAACAACGATGGCTTTTGCTCGCAACGACGACTGTTGCTACTAAATGTCACATCGTTGGCCCATTTGATGTGTGCGATAGACAAACACAAATACCTAAAGCTGTGTAGATAGGTATGTTTGTTTTTTTCCTGCTGAACATTCTACTGCATATTTTGTGCATTGTCAACAACACTGTTGCTCCTCCTGGCTATGTTGGTGGAGGACTAGCGCTTTAATGTCTCCCTGGTGTGGTATCGAATTGGATTTGAAGAGAGACCAACTAACTATGGTGTCGTCGTTGCGATTCGTGTTTGTCAGAAATAATGTCATTCATTACTAACAATTTTATTGCTTTAATCTGCGAAGCTGTTCTATTTTTTGTTCGTTTTGTTTTGCAGGGCCACAAACTGACCGGGGTCATGACGACAATGGGAATGTACTTTTAATTAAAAATTGCTGCAGCAAACTTATTAATAGGAGATGTGGATAAAATAGAACGATTTGGCTAACCATTGGATACAATGTTGTATGCAATGATATTCATTGTTGGGTTATTTAATTTAATTCGAAATTCAATATGAAAACTTTATGAGTAATCATTTAGATAGGGAAATTGAGTGGTTTTCCCAGAAGGACTCTAACTCTGAGGCATCCCACAAGGGTAAATTAATGACAGTTTCTGCCAAACTGTGAACTTTAATTTATTTTCATGGAAATTATTTATAAAGCATATTTTTTATTTTAATTTATAAAAATTTTAAATATTTAAATAATAGAATTTTTAGAAGATTTTAGAGATTTTATATGCTGAATATTTTTAAATATTTCCTGATGGAGGATAAGCGTGAACTGTTTAAAGAATAATTTCACAGAATTTTTGGTAGGTAGATTTTTTCCAATTAAAATCCAAAATATGAAATTAGAGCCAATTCGGTTGGGGCTACCCTAAAAAGGACATACATATATCACATTTTCAGTGTCAAACACCCTATTTTGATTAAGAATAAATAGGATCTCTGGTGAATATTTCGAGGTGTTGCAAAAATATTTAAAATACACTCACTCCATCTTATGTGTATAATGAATTTTTAATAAATACAATATTTTATTAGCCACCATAGAAGATGTTTACAAAAACATTTTAGCACTTTTATTTGGCACTTTTTTTAGCATTTTCTAGCATTTTTTTAAACAAAATCTAGCATTTTTTGTCGACAAAGTTTTGGCAACACTGCTTTTCAGCAACTAACGTGTGACTATAGTGCTGGATTTTTTAAACAATATTTTCTCAGCCACCATAGGCGTAGATTTTTTAAACAATATTTTCTCAGCCACCATAGGCGTGGATTTTTTAAACAATATTTTCTCAGCCACCATAGGCGTAGATTTTTTAAACAATATTTTCTCAGCCACCATAGACGTAGAATTTTAAACAACATTTTCTCAGTCACCATAGACGTAGATTTTTTAAACAACATTTTCTCAGAACTACAAACGCGGACTTTTTTAAAGAATATATTCTCAGAACAACAAACGCGGACTTTTTTAAAGAATGTTTTCATTAATACAAACGCGGATTTTTTTAATATATATTTCATTAATATTGACTATAGGCGTGGATTTTTTAATAATATTTTCTCATTGAGTGATTATAGGCGTGGATTTTTTAAAGAATGTTTTCTCAGGGCATGGATTTTTTAAAGAATGTTTTCTCAGGGACTAATGGCGTGGATTTTTTAAAAAATATTTTCTCAGGGCCTAATGGCGTGGATTTTTTAAAGAATATTTTCTTAGTGACTATAGACGTTGATTTTTTAAAGAATGTTTTCTCAGGGACTAATAGCGTGGATTTTTACAGAATATTTTCTGAGTCACTCCTCAATTTAGGAATTTTTTTTGGAACTTACGTTTTGGATGTTTTGAAGGGCTTTTTGTGATATTTATTAGACCATTTTTAATATTTACAAATTATTTTTTTGACATATTCAAGTATATAAAACCACAAACTAACATTTGACTCCATAAAATAAAATTGAATAATTGCCACGTTCGTTTCCAATCAAAATGTATTTGATTTTCTATGAAATGGTCAATAGACCAACAATTTGTCATTGGGTTTCTATAGCGTAACAAAATCAACAATATAAAGAGTGGCAAAATTGCAATCAACTCCTTTAATAAAAACCATTCAAAGAAAATTGCTCATGTTTTGCACTTTTGCCAATGAAGTCGGAAAACAAACACTCACATCCGTAGGAGTTGCTGTTTTATTTCCCAAGACATGGATACACAATTTTTTGATAGCCTTTAGTTACCACAAGTAGAACATTTCTCTAAACAGCACAACAATATCAACACAACAACAAAACAAATAACAGTGGAACACTTTTATAGCACACAGCATAGCATTATCAAGGTCTCCCGGATTGGATTTGTGTATATATTGTGTCTAAAACATCGAATATTATGAGGAATATATTTTCAAGACCTTTATTCCCAAGACCTATAAGTATGTATTTCTTTAAAAATGTGTTCTCAGGGACTACACACATAGATTTTTGGAAGTATTTACTCTCCTGCTGAGATATAACTCATTTTGTGTTTTCTGTTTTCTTTAATATGGTTGTTGACGGGGTGACACTGACCAAAAACAGAGGCATTTCTCTCGTTATTGCAATTCTTGTGGGTAATGTCATGTGGATGTGTGAGAGTATGTCATCGTAAATGTATGTTGTGTAGAAAGGATATGTCTTAATAAAATTTCTCTGCCTGATGTGGACAAACGAAATAAATACTCCTATGATTTTTTCTTTCGTTTTTTTCATTAAAAGTTCATTAAATATGCCCTTTTTATTTGTCAAGCCAAGAATTTAATATTCTCATTAAACATTCCAACATGCAATGACTTTCCCCTAAAGTCCTTTTACTTTAGATACCAACGAATACTCCATGAATTTAATTTCGATTGGATTTTTATTGTGCCCTAACATATTTGAAATTCTTGTTTGGCATTTGTCACCCAATTCCATTTTCATTGCTCCACAGGGAGAGGGCGAACAAGTCAGGCAGACATTTATGACATTTGACAGGTTTATTTTCTAATGAAGTGATTGTAAATTTATTCATGACAGAAGGACGGACATACGAAAGTTCTTCTCCATGAATTTCATTTTATGAGCTCATAGCGAAAAATAAGGAAAAAGAAAGAAGAAAAAACGTCGAAGTTCAACAAGTATTTGCCATGAACTATTCCATTTATTCAGTGACGTTGGGTATTTGTTGGATTATTTGTAGTATGCCCACTATATTGATTATATTGTTTGCTAAAGTTTATTACTTTACAGGGCTGTCCAATTTTATTTATAGTAAATTATCTCCCAGAAAATAGACATGGATTTGTTAAAGAATATTTTCTCAGCGACCACAGGCGAGGATATTTTAAAGAATATTTTTTCAGAGACTAAAGGCGTGGATTTTTTAAAGAATATTTTCTCAGCAACCATAGGCGTGGATTTTTTAAAGAATATTTTCTCAGCAACCATAGGCGTGGATTTTTTAAAGAATATTTTCTCAGCAACCATAGGCGTGGATTTTTTAAAGAATATTTTCTCAGAGACTAAAGGCGTGGATTTTTTTAGAGAATATTTTTTCAGAGACTAAAGGCGTGGATTTTTTAAAGAATATTTTCTCAGAGACTAAAGCGTGGATTTTTTAAAGAATATTTTCTCAGAGACTAAAGGCGTGGATTTTTTAAAGAATATTTTATCAGAGACTAAAGTCGTGTTTTTTTAAAGAATATTTCCTCGGAGACTAAAGTCGTGGATTTTTTAAAGAATATCTTTTCAGAGACTAAAGGCGTGGATTTTTTTAAAGAATATTTTCTCAGAGACTAAAGTCGTGGATTTTTTAAAGAATATTTCCTCAGAGACTAAAGGCATGGATTTTTTAAAGAATATTTCCTCAGAGACTAAAGGCGTGGATTTTTTAAAGAATATTTCCTCAGAGACTAAAGGCGTGGATTTTTAAAGAATATTTCCTCAGAGACTAAAGGCGTGGATTTTTTAAAGAATATTTTCTCAGCGACTATAGGCGTAGATTTTTTAAAGAATATTTTCTCAGCGGCCATAGGCTTGGATTTTTTAAAGAATATTTTCTCAGCGACCATAGGCGTGAATTTTTTAAAGAATATTTCCTCAGAGACTAAAGGCGTGAATTTTTTTAGGAATATTTCCTCAGAGACTAAAGGCGTGGATTTTTAAGGAATATTTTCTCAGAGACTAAAGTCGTGGATTTTTTAAAGAATATTTCGTCAGAGACTAGAGGCGTGGATTTTTTAAGGAATTTTTCCTCAGAGACTAAAGGCGTGGATTTTTTAAAGAATATTTCCTCAGAAACTAAAGTCGTGGATTTTTTAAAGAATATTTTCTCAGAGACTAAAGGCGTGGATTTTTTAAAGAATATTTCCTCAGAGTCTAAAGACGTGGATTTTAAGGAATATTTCCTCAGAGTCTAAAGGCGTGGTTTTTAAGGAATATTTCCTCAGAGTCTAGTGGCGTGGTTTTTAAGGAATATTTCCTCAGAGTCTAAAGGCGTGGATTTTTTAAAGAATATTTATTTTTTCACGATTTCTGGAATAGTTTGAATAAATATATACACCTCTTCACCCCATGCTTCAGTTGGGACATATCTGCACGTAGCAGGACACCATTATTAAAGTAGAGTTATAATGAAAACCACAATAAGAAGTGGCATAGTGAAACGTTTTCTCGTACAAAAATTCCACTGAAGATAACCGTACTCTGAGGAATTTCAATAACCATTTTATGGTGCAATGGGCGCACACGACGAAAACTTTTTGCCCCAAACATTAAAAGTCGTACTGACGTCTGAGGAACTATACCAACATGCAAACTTGTCACACCATCAAGTCGCTTCACTACGAAGAAAAAACAACCAGCAAACAAATTCTCAGTGCAATTTACCGAACGAATATAACATCAGAAAAATATCGATTTTTTCTCAGTTTGTTCTATCCAACTTTGTCAGAAGACAGAAGTCGGGGAAAAAAGCAAAGAACAAACAGAGCGTAAAGTTTGTTTTCAATTTCGCCATTTAATTCTGGTTTCGTTAGAAACGTAAACAAATCTCAAACTGGTCATAATCTCCTAACGTTTGCTATGCCAACCTAAAATGGATCCTATTTTTCGTAGGGGCTGTTTTTCTGTTTTTCTGTTGGCTTTTGATGTTTTTTGTCATCGTTGTCCGTTTCAATTGCGTGTTAGGGTTTCGAATCAAATCATACTTGTTCGTCCCATTTTTTATGACGTTGCCTTCTTCTCTATCTGTCTAACAATGTGTCATTTCACTTTTTGAGGTCTGGACACATTTGTATTGGTTTTTATGATTTGCAATGAATAATGAAATCCTAACGAAGATATTGTTTGTTGATTTTGCTATGTCAAGGCAGTGAGGTGGTGTGATAAATTTGGGAAAATGTGGGTATAACTCAATCAAATACATTTGTGTGTGATTTAACATTAGGTGTGATTCAATCCATTACTTTGGCTCGTCCGAACTTTTTACTTCCATTCTAACTGTTTTAGAATTATATGGAAAATGTCGTGTCACCCAGAAAGACATAGGGTGTTTCATCTTACATGCAATCGGATGACATTATATATGGAAGTTACATTTAAATTCGAGCAGAATTTATACTATACTTAATTCGAATTTACAGAATTTATACTATACAAATAATCATATCAGTTTTAAAAAAGCCCCATACGGTAGCCCCACAATTAGAGATTTTGAGAATTTCAATAATCTTTATACCCTTCACCATACTGTGGTACAGGGTATTATGTCTTTGTGCATATGTTTGTAACAAGCAAAAGGAAACGATATAGACACATGGTTCCTTTTGAGAATATTCATAGAATAGCTCTCATATATATTTTCGTCCGATTTTAGGTAAATAGTGCACCAAAGTGTCTATATAACCTTCGATTTTCACGGAATTCGGCATAACGTACTGAAATAAGCCTAGAACGATGTGTTCTAAATTCTGTGAAAATCGGATCAGATTTAGAAATAGCTCCTATATATATTTTCGTCCGATTTTAGGTAAATGGTGCACCAAAGTCCCTATAAATCCTTCGATTTCGAAATTTGGCATAACGTACTGAATTAAGTCTAGAACGATATGTGTTAAATTTTGTGAAAATCGGTTCAGATTCAGGTATAGCTCCCTTATATGTTTTCGTCCGATTTTAGATTGATGGTGCACCAAGGTCCCTATATATCCTTCGATTTGCACGAAATTTGGCATAGCGTACTGAATTAAGTCTAGAACGATGTGTGTTAAATTTCGTGAATATCGGTTGAGATATAGATATAGCTCCCATATATAATTTAGTCCGATTTTATGTAAATGGGGCACCAAAGTCCCTATATATCTCTCGATTTGCACGAAATTTGGGATAGCGTGCTGAATTAAGTCTACAACGATGTGTGCTAAATTTCGTGAATATCGGTTCAGATTTATATATAGCTCCCATATATATTTTCGTCCGATTTTAGGTAAATAGTGCACCAAAGTGCCTATATATTCTTCGATTTTCACGAAATTTGGCAAAACGTACTGAATTAAGCCCAGAACGATGTGTGCTAAATTTTGTGAAAATCGGTTCAGATTTAGATATAGCTCCCATATATATTTTCGTCCGATTTTATGTAAATGGTGCACCAAGTCCCTATATATCCTTCGATTTACACGAAATTTGGCATAGCGTACTGAATTAAGTCTAGAACGATGTGTGTTATATTTCGTAAATATCGGTTCGGATTTAGATATAGCTCCCATATATGTTTTCGTCCGATTTTAGGTAAATGGTGCACCTAGTCCCTTACTGGTTTTCTAATGTAATTTTCGGTACGTTCAAAGTCCTATCAAAATTAAGTTTTCTCTTAGGAGCCTACATTTATTTTAGTTATTTTGATTGTCATGGTGGAGGGCATAAAAAGTTTGGCCAGGCCCATGATAAAATCAAATTAAAGCCAATTCGGTTAAAACGTGACCAAAACTCCTAACAATATGGGGGCTACACGGAAACATGGTTCAAGTTTGATAATTTTTGGTAGGGAGATTCAATGGATTCAATGAGAATCCAAAATATTAAATTGCTCCCAAATTAGTTGAAACAAGGGCTCAAGCTCTCCATAATACCGATTTTTGGGGTGTAGAGTTACATGGGGGGCTCCCCTAAAAGCTGGACCAATATTGATAAATTTTAGGAAGGAAGATTTACTACCATACCACAACTTAAAATAACAAATTGCAACCAATTATGTAGAAACATGTGCCCAAAACCATAAAACCAAATTATTGGGGGGTACAATTGTATAGGGGCTATACTGAAAAATCTCAATACAAAACATCTCACTGAAACATGCTCCAATGTTGATAATTTCGTAGGCAAATTGAAAAACGTGTCTAAAACTCCCAAAAATTCCGAAAAATGGGTGTACCATTTAAGGGTGCTGCCTTAAAAAGTTGACCAATATTAATCAATTTCAGTAGGAAGATTTGATACCCAATGAATATGACAAATATCCCTATAATACCGAATATTTGGGGGAACCTTTATATTGGGTCTATGCCAAACCTAGGACCAATAGTAATGCCAGTTCAAAATTTTAAAGCGCTATCTCAAATTTTGCTATCTCTATCGTGATTTCAATAGACAGACTTGCACTCATTTATCCAAATAGAATTTTATTCTGATCAAGAATATAATTACTTTATGGGGTCACCAGTGAATATTGAAGTATCAAATTGCGGCTAATTCAAAGTTGACGACGCTTAAAACCAGAAGGCCTTGGACTTTATCTATGTTTGGTAAAAATATTCCGTTTGCTTCATATGATATTCCGTTCGCTTCATATGAGATGTAGAAATTTTCAAAATAGTGACCCTTTGATTCAAAATTCTGATCGTTTTGTGGTGGAAGGACCAGAAAGATTGGGCCGATGCAAAGTTTGGATGAAATCGGCCCAATAATAAATGCTTGTAGAAGTATAGAAATTTGTATTTATTTAGAAATTTCTCACCATTCCATTTTAAAGCGTTGTCCAGTCAATGAAGAATATTATTCGTCGATAAATAATTCCATCGCTGAGAGGCCATAAAATTACTTGTAAACATCTTCGTATTGAAATCATTATATATGTCATCCCTGCCATTTCAGACTTAATGTGTGACACTTATGAATATGCTAGTAACGTATGTTTACCAAACTTATTATACCCTAATCAATTGAGTATCATATCGAGTTGATTTGTTTTTTATTCGTGCCACAGCCGCAACAATGTTGCTTAACTATGAGTTTTATGTTCTATGGTATCATTGCACCCACTGGATTAATATGGCACACGTTCGGAGATACTTGTCTTTATTCTCTGCTATTTCTTTTTCTACATCAGGTAGTTTAAGCTGTAGTAAAAGATATGAGATTGATGAATTAAATTGCTTTCTATATGTAGTATATATGAGAAATGTTGCAGCATTTGATGGAACTAGACATGATACACGTTTTTCATTAATATTGAATGAAATATTGCAGAAATATCAATTATTCAACGGGTATTTTTTGACCTGAAGGGCGGTTGGGTCATTGAACAAATAATGATTACTTTAAAATGTGGATTTTTAAAGAAAAAAGAATTCAAGCGAAGGAATGTATTGTGATACAAAAATGTTAGGTTCAAAATTGAGCTTTAGTGGTCTTCAATTAGTCATAGTACCTCAAATAATGACAAATCCAAGAATTCGGTAATTTCTACACTATTTAATGTATATTGGTCCCGCTTTAGGCACCGACTCCAGGAACGTACACATAATTTTTTCCTGCAATGACAATTTTCATATTGCACTTACAGCTAGGCATAGGTCCTATTTTTGGTAAATTCCATATATCTCCCCTTTATTTATAAAATTGGTGGAGGTTATCCAAGCTTTTTTTTTTAATTTTCGATCAGAGCTATATGCTTTAATTTTTGAAGAGTTCTTTTTCGAAGAAAAAATCCGAATACAAGCTACGATTCGTAAATAAAATTCAAAGGGAATATCAGAATAATAAACCCAAATTTTGAAACATTTATTTATACGTCCATTTTTCAGGGAATTTAATATCAATGAAGGTGAATGTTTAAAAACTGTTCCGATCAACCGAATACCAAATAGTGGGGGTACCGTTATATGGGGCTAATCGACATAGAATTTTATACTTTCGGTGAATATTTCGGGGTGGTAAAAACGACAAATTTATTAGAGACTATTTTTTAAGGGACCATATTTTGGATTTTTAAAGAATATTTTTTTTTTTTTGAAGAAACATATTTTCGAATTTTATTTCAATATTTGTAATGATGGATCGTAAGTCAGAATTTTTAAGAAATTTTTTGTCGTGGGGCCATAATGTAGATGAATAAATACGATAACAGATGGCGAATTATGGTTCTATTTTTGTTGGCCTTAATTCTTCAAAGATATTCAAAGCGGGCACCATGATGCACCATGACAATCCGATCTTTCGCATTTTGGTTCAATGACCTTTGACCTTAAAAATGTCAAAAAGGAAGTTCATCAGCCCCAATTACTTCTCTAATTTTCAGCACATCAGGAAAAACATTCATGGTCCGAGTTCCAAACCATACTTTGAAGGTGCCTCAATCGGAATGGAAAATATGTCTATTTAATTGGTCTGAGCGCATGAAAAGGACTATAAAATTTACTTTGAAAAACAACACATCCATATGTTAGATAAATATTCGATGTTTCATGTTTGAGCCACAAATACATATATTATCCTTCGCATAAAATCAGGGTTTGTGTTCATTATACCCTACGCAACAATGTTGTCAGGGTATTATAGCTTTGTGCAGCCCCAAGAGTTTTGAACGCCGCGAAATATTGGTCCTAGACCCTCCTTTAAGTATACCGATCATCATATCTCGCTTAGCTGAATCGATCTAGACACGTGTGTCCGTCCGTCTGTCCATTATAATTTGTAAACACGATACAGGCCACAGTTATGGACCAATCTTCACAACATTTTGCATGTAGGATGGGTCAATGAAGACACCTCTTTTTTTTTGATAAAGATAGGTTCATATTTAGAGGATGAAATGGACCAAATATTTAATTTTTGTCGGGTTTTCTGGCCGCTCCAGAGGCCATATCGTGAAATTTTACATGGAGAAGGCGATCGGGCCAAAGAATAAGCTTGCCTATTTGGATAAATATCGGTCAATATTTAGCGGGTCAAATGGACCCTGACTTTTGAGTGAAAAATTGCAAAATTTTTATTGTGGGGCGTATATACTTGCTCCTGAAGGACATATACCCGGAAAGTTGATAGTATATCCAATATGAGTTGTTGACCTTCAAATTGATACCAATTATGTGGCTGTATGTACTCTGATCTGGGAGTTATACGTAATTACGTAAAGGTGACTATGTGCATAGTATTACTATTACTCCATTAGAGGACGGAAATGTCGCGCTGATCGCTTTGAAATTGTACATGAAGTTCCGATTATGGTCAAGGACGGCGCCTATAGTTTTCGGTGAAGTTGAGATTTCATTCAGGGGGTGCAATGAACCGAAAACTTTAATTTTGTCAGATTTTCTAGACGCTCTAGAGGCAATTATTATATGCAGAACATCACATATTTTACAAGGTGAAGGGGATCTGACCAGTTGCCAGTTTTAGAAAGTGGAGCTGTTGACCTATAATCCATCAAGAGGGTGCAAATATCACGAAATATTGCACAGTCTCAGAATATAGAACGGCAGAAAGTTTGCTTTTCGTGGTAGTTGTGTAGGGTATCATATGGTCGGCCCCGTCCGACTATACTGCTCCGCTCACTGGTTATACCCTACACAACTATGTTGTCAGGGTATTATAGCTTTGTGCAGCCCCAAATGTTTGTAACGCCGCGAAATATTGGTCCTAGACCCACCTTTAAGTATACCGATCGTCATATCTCGACTAGCTGAGTCGATCTAGACATGTGTGTCCGTCCGTCCGTCTGTCCATTATAATTTGTAAACACGATACAGGCCACAGTTATGGACCAATCTTCACGAAATTTTGCATGTAGGATGGGTTCTGGCCAATGAAGACCCCTATTGTTTTTGGAAAAGATCGGTTAATATTTAGGGGATGAAATGGACCAAATACTAATTTTTTGTCGGTTTTTCTGGTCGCTCCAGAGGCCGCAATTATGGCCCAAACACCGCGAATTTTTGCATGGAGAAGGGGATCGGGTCAGAGAATAAGCGTGCATGTTTTGATAAAAATCGGTCAATATTTAGCGGGTCAAATGGACCCTGACTTTTGTGTGAAAAATTACAAAATTTGTATTCTATGGCATATATATTTACTCCTGGAGGATGTAGACCCTAGGAGTTGATAACATATCCAAGAGGAGTGGTTGATCTTTAAATTGATACCAAATATAGTGATGTATCTACTCAGATGTGGGAGTTACAGTCAAATATTTACATGTGCTTACGTATTCAGATATTATTTAGTAATCCATTACCACATTAAAGGGAGAAATATCGCGCTGATGGCTTTGAAATTTTTCATGAAGTTCCAGTTATGGTCAAGAACAACGCCTACAATTTTCGGTGATGATCAGATTAAAATTTTGGGATGAAATGGACCGAAAACATAATTTTTTGTGTGTTTTCGAGTAGAGTATAATCCGAAAATCACAACACACCCACCGTGAAGGTAATCTGGACAAGTAATTAGAAGGACTGTACAAGAGGGGGCTGTACAAGAGGGGGCTGTACAAGAGGGGGCAAATATCAGGAAATATTACTCAGACTCGTGGTAGTTGTGTAGGGTATCGTATGGTCGGCCCCGTCCGACTATACTGCTCCGCTCACTGGTTTTATGATATTTTTGTTTATTGTTGTTTTTAACAGTGCTCTCTAGAATTTTCGGACAATTGTTTTTTGAGTTTTTCACAAGAATGTTCTTCAGCAATAAATGCTCGCAAAAGAATGAATCGATGACGCTTGCAGCGAATTTTATCATTCGTGAATTTTTCGTACAATGCGAACATTTGCGAGAGAATGCAAATGCTTGTGCATTCATTGGAACTTTATCACTCGCGATAAATTGAAAAATTCGAATTCTCGGCCGTGAGCATTCATGAGAAAGAGCGTATTTTAATCATTCTTCGCACCCTGTATAAAATCAATTTCAACTAAACCCTAAAGCCTTTAAATAACATTTTCTTTCAAGGAAACAAATAATATTTTCCAATCTAAAATAGCTACCCTTCGTTCAGATTATTTGGCAAAAACTGCAGTTTGATCCAAATCATAAATCTTAATATTTTTACGAGTTGCATTCATCCTATTAATGACTCAGAGAAACAAAAACTTTGTCAAACTTCAATATTGTTCGAACATACCGAATAGACGTATAAGTTGTATTATTCATTGTTATTGTTCCAACACTTATACGCCACCATGATATTTATTATGATTTCACCAAATTCCATAGAACATACATACGTACGGAAGTAAATGCCGCTTACACATTCGAACATAACACAACATCTAACATGTTTGATCGCACTCAATGTTGGCGTGTAGTATAAAATGGAAGTACCATTCAATTGTGAACGCAGTTTCAACTAAGATTTCGTCTCCTCAAGACTTAAACGGAAAGCGGGTACATCGTGAATTCTTGTTGTTGTTTACAAATAGCAAGAGAAGCAAAATTTGTTTTAAAAAAATCAGTCACATAATGAAAAGGGAATACAAAAAACATTGAAATAATGTAAAGTTTCCATAGTAAACAAAATCGAAAAAGTAATTCCATTATCCGAAGAGTTTAACACAATCATAGAAGGCGAGTGTGAAAAATAAAGTAAGTGCCAACAAATAATAACAACACGACACGTAAGGAAGTGCGGGTATGTACGGAAACACGTCTGCTAGCCAAAGTTTTGGGTCGGTCATAACAAACGGGATCGAAGAAATGGAAAAGTTGTAAAGTTTTTCGCAAGATGGTTATGCACCATCCGGTAAATATGTTAAATTGCAAATAACGTGCCATTCTGTGTCCGTGTGTGTGCTTGTATATCAGAGTATGTTCGCAGTGCACCAAAGGATATCTGGAGCCAATGAAATTGCCAGCCACAAACAAACATGCATTGCATGCAAGTCAACCTGCGTCTGATTGTCTGTAAAGTCCTACAAAGTTTAGACATCCTTTTGTTTTCGATATTATCTTCAAATGTCGGTTTGTTCGTTTCGTGCCAAGTGAAAAAGAGAAAGGCATGGAATGTTGAAGCGGGTGTTCTACGTTTCATCTACACGTGGCGTGCTATGTCTGTGGTACTTTCATTGTTTATATAGCCATCGAATGTTGTCATAGGAAACAACATTATGTCAACAAAGGCAAAGGCATTAAATTTGTTTGCACAAGTAGAGGAGAGAAACAGAAAGAAAAACGATAAATGAAATAAATGCAAATGAAAAAACAAACAACGGCAAAATAAACACAGGGGAATAAATCGTACATCTGCTTACATACAAAAGTGTGATAGTGTTAATAGTAGTGGAGTAAACATGAAGTAAAATGGATTAACCTTTTTATAGCTCATGGCCAATTGGTCTCGTCCTGCATTTTCTTCAAATAACTGCCAATGTGTATAATTGTCATCGATGATATATGGTTTGTTATTGCGTCGGTATTATGGCAGCCGCCTTAAGAAGCTTATGGAGATAATAACCTTTGAAAATGACATGTGATATTTTTAATATTTCAAAGACATAATATGAATAAACATAATAACATTCTGTTTATTCATATTATCGACAACATCGACATACAGTGTGGAGAGATTTTTATTTTGAAAATCTTGGATCTCTAGAAATCTTTACAAAACACATTACTTTATATATTCTATCTGTTTAAGGGCACAGATCCACAAACAAAATTAATACCACCTGAAATTCTTCTAACCAGAAGAAATCTGTGGATCTCCAATGGAGTTCTGTGCATGGGTTTTTGAAAAAACTTCCTGAGTGTAGTGTGGAAGTTCTATTATTAATATAATAATCAGAATACTTATTGTAGGACTTCTGTAGTCCTTGGAAAAATATATAGATATATATAGACAAATATATAATGTTTGACCTGGAATATATTCAGACAACAAATCGACTAAGTCGTGAAAACAATTTGTTTTTATTTTTTACCGTTGTTACGCCCACAATATCAAGTAATGAAAATGGTGGTCCACATTACCCGGTGAAGGATATAAATATACACGATTTTACCGAAAGTTAATACATATCCTTCTGAACTGAATTTGGTGCACTATGCATTATTTTGTCTTAATCGGACAAACCATTTGGATTTTGAAACACCATTTACTGACACAAAATCGGCCGAAAATCGATATGGAAGCTATATCTAATTCAGAAGCCATTTCGAACTTAACACACGCCTTCTTGAGTCAATTTGGCACGCTATGCTAAATTTCGTCTCATTCGGGAGTTTGAAGCAGCAGTTACATAATATTGTCAAAAACCCAGTAAGGAAAGTAGTAGGACGAAGCCGACTATATGATACCCTTCACCACTTTGGGTATATTCAACAGATGTATCCTAAAAGACGCCGCATTTTTAAAGGACCAGTTAAATGAAATTGGATGCATAAACATGTCATTCTGCAATTCATTACGCTGTGCCATATTTCGTGCAAACCGAAAGATATCAAGGGACTTTGGTACAACATCTACATTAAATTGGGCGAAAATATATGTGGGAGCTATATCTAAATCTGAACTGAATTTTAGGAAACTTAACACACATCATTCTAGACTTAATTTATTATGCTGTGCCAAATTTCGTGCAAATCGAAAGATATATAGGAACTTTGGTGAACCATTTACCTCCAATCGGTCGGAATTATATATGGGAACTATATCTAAACCTGAACCGATTTTCAGGAAATTTAACATACACCATTCTAGACCTAATTCATTACGCTGTACAAAATTTCGTGCAAATCGAGAGATATATAGGAACTTTGGTGCACCATTTACATTAAATCGGACGAAAATACATATGGGAGCTATATCTAAATCTGAACCGATTTTTCCCAATTTCAATAGGGTTCGTCCATGGGCCAAATAAGAGACTTATGCCAAATTTCATCCAAATCGGATCATAAATGCGACCTGTACTTTGTTCACAAAAATAAATTGACAGACATCCATAAATGGACTCAAAAAGTGATTCTATGCATATTCTCAAAAGGAACCATGTGTCTATATCGTTTCCTTTTGTCTGTTACAAATATATGCACAAAGACATAATACCCTGTAGCACAGTGTGGTGAATGGTATAAATATGTGGGAACTGGATCTTTCGCAACGATTAAATAAAAAGTTAACACACCTTATTTCAGACACAGTTCAATACGCTTAGCATTATTTCGTGTATATCGAGCAAACGTGGGGTCTTTGGTACAAAATTTACAGAAAATCGGACACAAATATTTATAAGAGCTATATATAAATCTGGTCCGATTTCAAAAACCTTCACATAAAATCGGACGAAAAATACAAAACCTTCAACTAAATCTGAATCGATGTTTTTAGGTTCAATTTCAATAAGGTTCGTCCTTGGACCATGTAAGTGACCTGTGCCAAATTTCATCCAATTCGGATCGTAAATGGCACTTGTACTTTGTTCACAAGAATAAATATCTATGATAGGACTTTGAACACACCGAAAAATACTTGAGAAAAAGAATATAATATCAAATAGTGTTAATATTGATATTTTTAATAGTGATATTTGTCAACCAATGAGGATACAAAATTCCAAACCACAGCCAATTCGGTTGAAGAAGGTGTCTGAAATCCCTAGAATACCGAATACTGAAGGATAACGTTATATGGGGTATACCCTGAAACTTGGGTAAATATTAATACTTTTTAGTACGCATATGTGTGTTATTCAATGAGAACCCAAAATACAAAATCAGAGCCAATTAGGTTGGAAAACGTATCCAAAATCCCCAAAATACCGAATATTAGGGAGTACCGTTATATGGGGCTACCCTGAAACTTGGGTCAACAATAATAATTTTTAATATGGACATATGTTATTCAATGAGAACCCCATATACTAAATTATAGTCAATTTGGTTGGAAAACTTGCACAAAATCCCTAAAATACCGAATATGGGAGGATACCGTTATATGAGAGCAACCCTGAAACTTGAGACAATATTAAACATTTTTTGGTACGGATATGTGTTATTCAATTAGAACATAAATTACCATATTATAGCCTATTCTGTTGGAAAACGAGTTCATAATCCCCAAAATACCGAATATTGGAGGTATCGATATAGGGGGCTAAACGTAAAGGTGGGCCCATTTGCAATACCAAACATTCTAGGATAACTAGCAATTTGTACAAAATTGCTGAGCTATATTTTAAATATTGCGACCTCTATCGTGGTTTCAATAGACGGACAGACATGCGTAAATCGACATAGACTTTCGGATCAAGAATATATATACTTTGTGGGGTCTCGGTGAATATTTCGATGTGTTGCAAACGGAATGACAAATTTAATATACACTCCACCTTTCGAAGGATTTACAAGTAAGTGCATTTCACAAAATAAATGGCACCGATGTGTAGCACCCAATCCGACTATCCTATGTAAGTAGTACACAAATACATCTACATACAATTTCCGAGGTCGATGTTTTGACCTAGTCTCCGTAAAAGGGTACCCATGGATTTTAGTTATTTTGAATGTGATAACATCGTCCTTTATATTTCCAAACTTTGATTTTCTTCATTGTAGATTTAATAAAAAATTAATCTGATAAATGTTAAAGTGTTCCCCCCATTCTCGGGGTCAATTTTTTTTTTTTTTTTTTTGATTTAATACGATTCTACACTAATTCAAGAATGTTTCTAAAAAATTTTAAGTGAAAATCTCAAGAACTCTTGAAGATATAGCCGATTTATGGTGTCAGCATCAAGTGACGGCAAAAGGACTTCTCAAACTTTAAACGCGTTTTTCTCTTTTGTGAATGGCGGGCACGGTAACTAAAAAACTAAGAACCCAATCGATTCCAAATTTGTAGACGTTTCTCTGTGAGTGTATAGCTATCGTATGAACTAGGATAAAGCCAATCGGTGAAGATCTTCCTTATTTTTAACGTGGTTTTTGGTCAAAAATCGGTGATTTTCCAAAAATATTTTTTCAAAGGTCCGCCATTTTGTTAATTTTAGAGCGAAGTCAAAAATCCTAGTTCATACGAGAGCCAGACATGTACTCTTTCTAACACCGTTGGAATTTTCGAATTCCGATGTTCCAGTGAGGAGTTATCATGCCCGCCATAAAAAATGAGGACTTTTCTTTAATTACAAAAAACAACAACAAAGCAATAACAAAGTTTTTTTATAAATTATTTTTCTTCTCTTTTACATCTTCAAATATATATGTGCAAAGTTACAAACCTTAACAAGCATTGGTATTGATTTACCAGCCCATTGAAAATCTTGAAAAATTAAAATCGAGAATGGGTGGGGTTCCCTTAAATACTATGAATACCGATAAATGTTCTAAGCCTTTGAGTCACATTAACATTTGACACTTATTTCCTCTTATCGATACCATTTATCCTCATGACGTATGCTGCTAAGCATTCAAAGACAAACAATTCCTATTCCAAACATATATTGTGACTACCGTAACACGTTTTCATTTTCATTTTTGTGTGACAGTATTAGTATGCGGATGTTAACAAAACAGTTTCACGTCTGCACTTATGTAGTAGTATTCAGTTTACGGATGTTTACACAATTGTCTAATGCGAATTGTTCGAAACGTTTAAAAGGCTTCAAAGGAATGTCGGTAGCAGTACAGTAGTGTACGTGTATGATTGTGTGTATGTGCCCATGTATGTGTAGCTGTGAGTGTGTTATATTTCCTTTCCTAACAAATTAAGCTGCGAACAGACAAGTTTTAGCCCACTTGACCTTAAGCGTTGCTAATACCGACTACAAAATGCCACGTCTGTAAATATTGTTATCTAGGAAAATAATTTCACTGAAAAGTTGCGAACCTTGCAGCAACGTTTTTAATTGAAAACGATTTTATTCCAGAGCATATTGAGCAGAGAGATATTGTGGATAAAGAGTTTGCCATAAGGTTAAAGCGGGTTAACATGGATTATAATTGAATATTACAAAATATATTTAAATGTCAGAACATGTTGAAATTTCACAGCTTAACATTTTCACAAGAACATCGTAAGATGGATTATCGGCTTAACGACATAGAGTAACCTTTTATCATGTTGTTGTAGACAGAAATATTTTTTTGTCGCTGCCAATAGAAATAATTTCTTGTTCGCATTTCTTAAGAATTTAACATCCATGGAAATACAAGTCATTTTTTGTTGTTGTTGGTTTTATGTTAAAGAATCACAATAACCACTTTATTTTAATTTTTTTGTTTTGTAATGAGGAAAATTGTTCGGTGTCATCATTTAAATAAACCACCAGATGCCATTAACACCATCCCAAGAGAATCGCACAATTGTCTCGACCTAAATCATTAATCACAAAGTTTATCTCATAATTTCATTTTGAGGGCAATGGATTTCACACAAAACAAACAAACAAACGACAACAACAGCAACAACAAATTGAGTGTAATAAAAAATGGAAAAGGACTGTTAAAGCCAATTTAATATTTATTAAGGAAATACAAGTACTTTTCTCTTACAAATGTGAATTATATACTGTGCGTGTTTGAGCGTGGTGGTGGCCGTGGTTCAAGTGATTTAAGATGAAAATAAATAAACATAAAATCACTTAATCATAACATAAAACAGGGTAATCTCTTTGGAAGAATATATATATTATAACAAGTGAAATGGAGTTAAATTCGAACAGTCTGAACTTATATAACCATAGGTTACTTAAAATTTCCAGCTACAGCGAATAATTATGGGAAGTGAGTTTAAAGCTTTCGATGTACTAAATTATATCAATTTAAATTGTATCATACAAATTGTATCAATTTAAAGGCCAACAGCTCCTCAGGGGTATACTATCACGTGACTATGTTCTTCAGGAGTAGATATATACACCATAAAATAAAATGTTTGTAATTTTTCACACAAACGTCTGTCTCCATTTTACCCGATAAATATTGACCGATGGTCCTCAAAACTGTCATTTCATCCCTTGAATATTAGTTAATTAATATTAATTAATTAATTCAGTATCCTATGCCGAATTTCGTGCAAATCGAACGATATATAGGGACTTTGGTGCGCTATTTACCTAAAATTGGACGAAAATATATATAGGAGCTATATCTGGATCAGAACCGATTTTCACGAAATTTAACACACATCGTTCTAGACTTAATTAAGTACACTGTGCCAAATTTCGTGCAAATCGAATGGTATATAGGGTCTTTGGTGCACTATTTACTTAAAATGGGACGAAAATATATATGGGAGCTATATCTAAATCTGAACCGATTTGCACGAAAATTAACACACATCGTTCTAGACTTAATTAAGTATACTGTGTCAAATTTCGTGCAATTCGAAGGATATATAGGGTCTTTGGTGCACTATTTACTTAAAATCGGACGAAAATATACATGGGAGCTATACCTAAATCTGAACCGATTTGCACGAAATTTAACACACATCGTTTTAAACTTAATTCAGTACGATGTGCCAAATTTCGTGCAAATCCAAGGATATATAGGGACTTTGGTGCACCATTTACATAAAATCGGACGAAAATATATATGGGAGCTATATCTAAATCTAAACCGATTTTTCCCAATTTCAATAGGGTTCGTCCTTGGGCCAAATAGATGAGCTGTGTTAAATTTTTTTTCAATTAGGACCTGAAATTTGTTTACAATTTAACATGGGCAGACAGACGGACGGACATCCATAACTCGACTTAGAATGTGATTCTATGCATATTCTCAAAAGGAACCTTTTGACTATCTCGTTTCCTTTTGCCTGTTACAAACATATGCACAAAGACATAATACCCTGTACCACATCATTTAGTTGATCCAATTTCATGTCAAGGGGCATTTGTGGTGAAGGGTATTATATATTTGGCCCTGTCCGACTTTACTACTTTCATTACATTAGAGTACTACATTCTCAATTTTAATTTCATTTCACCAAATTTATGAAATTAATTTTAAACAATTTTACAAACCCGCCCTTACCGCTCAAAGTTATTGCATTGAAATCCATTTTTAACATTTTTACCGAATTACATTTAAATGGGTTACATAATTGTTGCAGATAACCACATTTTTATCCTTGAGAACAACAATAATAACCACACCAGCAACAGTCACAACAATAGAAGACAATGTTTTGTCAGCAACAACAATATAATTAGAATTGAAGACTTTTGTTAAATTTATTTTATTTATTCATTTACTATTCTTTTGCTGAATTGAATTGTTATGTTGGCACTATTGTTGTAGTTGTTGAAAATGTAAACTCTTCTGTGTTGAACCACTTAAAGCATTCTAATAAGAAAAAGGGGAGAAAAAACTCAAATCAAAAATTGCATCAGAAACAATGTGATGAGCAGTAGTTTATGAATGGCTTTGTTGATAATATTTTTTTCCATTACCGAGGTTACCATAGCTCCCTGCGTGTGTACACATAATGTACACAAACAAATGTATATATTAGCAAGCTTTGAAAGAATTATGAAAAAATTAAAAACACTGTGCAGCACTAAAATCTTGAACCAATCGAGACCCCCAAAATCTTGAAGCTTGTGATGGTGGAAGAAAATCCCTAGCTGGGTTTAGCATTATTAGCTAAGGTTTTTTTTAAATTAATTTTTAAAATTAGCACAATTTTCAAATAATACGTACGTATTATTGAGTCTATATCTCGTGAACTATTTGAAATATTGCTTTTCTCTCTTATGCAATATTTTTCCTCTTAATTAGATCTAAAAATTTTCTCTTGAGATAAAATCAATGAAACAACACCATCATACTGAAAATAGCACAACTGCAAAAAAATTAAAATTTCGACATACTTTTTCCATGCTTAATTTTTACTTCAATTTTGTACCTATTTATTGAAAAAAGCATAGCAATTTTTATTTCTATAAACATACAATTGGGAGTGAATTTCTTTGGTTCATCTTGATGAATTTGTGAGGCTATAACTATGTGAAGGAGTCAACCAATGAAATCGGGGTTTTAAGAAAAGTTGTTTGATTTGCTATTGGCTATCTTCTTGTCATATACTGTTTGGCCGAGTCAGTAGCAGTTTCTGAAAAAAGTGTGAAAAACATGGAAAAAGTATGTCTAAATTTTAATTTTTTGCAGTTGTGCTATTTTCAGTATGATGGTGTTGTTTTATTGGTTTTATCTCAAGAGAAAATTTTTAGATCTAATTAAGAGGAAAATATTGCTTAAGAGAGAAAAGCATATATTTCGAATAGTTCACGAGATATAGACTCAATAATAAGTACGTATTATTCAAAAATTGTGCTAAAATCCGCCCCAGTCGAATATTTTAAAAATGTATTTAAAAAAAAACCTTAGCTAATAATGCTAAACCCAGCTAGGGATTTTCTTCCACCATCACAAGCTTCAAGATTTTGGGGGTCTCGATTGGTTCAAGATTTTAAAGTTGAAAAATGTGTCACTGTGAAATTAAAATTGTGCAATACGTATGCTACAAATACCGGCTGAACTGAAAACTTGGAAATTTTCTTCAATGACATTAAACACGGAAGAGAGATATTTGGGGAGAAAGTTGAAAATCAGCATGACATCATTGTTATTTAGGCGGGGAGTAGTTGCAATTTTTTTACAATATAGCATGTATAGGCATGCATACATTGACTCAGAAATCGATTCTATACAGACTCGCAAAATGAACCGTGGTTCTATTTCCTTACTTTTTGCATGCTATAGCCATATGCACGAAGACATAATAACACAGTGTGGTGAAGGGAGCAATATACAGGGTGACATAAAAAACTGCAACAAAGTCAAACGCCATAATTTGTAGTTTTTTTAAATTTTAAGCAAAAAAGTCGGAAATAGCATCAAATTTTAGAATAAATTTAGATTTGTTCGAATTGGTCACCTTTTGCACGAATTATGGTATTCAAACGGCCAATGAAACCGTCACACGCTGCCCGAATGTTGCTCTGCGGTATTTTGTCCCATTCCCGGCGAAGCGCTTGCTTGAGGTGATCGACATTTTGGTATTTGTTAGTGCCAACCTTGCTTTCCAAAATAACCCAGACACAATAGTTCAATGGATTGGTATCCGGTGGACATTGTGCGCTGGAAATGAAGCGAACAACCTCATGTTCCAACCATTCTTGGGTGGCGCGTGCTGAGTGCGATGGTGCTGAGTCCTGTTGGATTGTCCAAGGTCAGCGGTCAAAATGTTTGCGTGCCCAAGGCTTTAATACAACCTCTAGAATATTTTCGCGATAATATTCGGCATTTGTTCTGATGACACGGTCGATTAATACGAGCGGAGAGCGACCATCAGCTGTTATGGCGGCCCACACCATCGCCATGGACGGCGAAGTTGCACATTTTCAGCTGACCTCTTTGGCAAGTAAACACGACCTCTTCAGCTGACCTCTTTGGCAAGTAAATACGATAATTTTGTTTGTTTACAAACTGCTGGACAACAAATATTTTCTCATCGGAGAAGACCAAATTCGGCAGTTCACCACTTTCGTCTTTGTGCATATTGGTTCCTTTTGAGAATATGCATAGAATCACTTTCCGTCTGTCCGTCCGTATGTAGATGTTAAATTGTAAACAGATCGCATTTATGATCCGATTTGGATGAAATTTGGCACGTCTCACTTATTTGGCCCAAGGACTAGCCCTATTGAAATTGGGAAAAATTGGTTCAGATTTAAATATAGCTCCCATATATATTTTCGTCCGATTTAATGTAAATTGTGTACCAAAGTTCCTATATATTTCTAGACTTGCAAATTTGGCATAGCGCACTCAATTAAGTCTAGAATGTTATGTGCTGAGTTTCATGGAAATCGGTTCAGATCCGGTCCAAAACATAATTGGGTATGTTGTTTATCTATCATAGATTACAATGATATGGCCTAATAGTAAGTGCTATATGGTTTACCAACAACAACTCCGATATCAATGACATGAACAACAATGTTGTTAGTTGGTTGCTGCACAATTTCAGTGGCTCAGATACTGTTGCTGCAAACCCACCCTAAACCGTATAAAGTAATCAACAGTAACGACATAAACAATGTCGTTTTCGTCTTTAGAGAGACAATATCATATCTCTATATAAAGAGACCAACACAAAATGGCTTTTAGTTATAACGTTGACTACTGCTACTGAAAATGTCACAGCGTTGGCCCATTATGTGTATGCTAGACAAACAAAAATACCTATACCCTGAGTGTTTTTTTGTGTAATTGTGTTTCCTGTTACAATTTCATTCTGACTGCATATTTCGTGCATTGTCAACAACGCTGTTGCTCCTGCTGGCTATGATTGTGGATACTAGTGCAATAATGTCTCCCTGGTGTAGAATCGAAATAGATTCGAAGAGTACAACTAACTGCTGGTGTCGCTGCACAATTCGTGTTTGTCAGATATAATGACATTCATTACTAACAATTTTATTGCTTTAATCTTTTCGAAACTGTTTCTGTTTTATTGTTCGTTTTGTTTTGCAGCGCCACAAACTGACCAAGGCACACAATGACGAAGGCGAATGTTCTTTTAATTAAAAATTGCTGCAGCAACATATTGCTGGGCGATGGGAATAAAATAGCAGAATTTTGCTAACCATAGAGGCTACAATGTTGCATTCATTGAAATTCATTGTTACTTTATTTCAATTAATTTCAAAATTACATTTAAAATTGTTATGAGGAATCGTTAAGATAAGAGGTGGGTAGAGAAGCATTGTACAATATTCTACACAATAATTAATTAAATATAAAGTGGTAACTTTATGTTGAAAAATATTTTGTTTTCTGAGTCTAAAGTTTGTCTAAATAATATTATATTTTTTTAAGATGACCAATGACTTATTGTTCAATGATGTCATTTATAACCTTATACACACCTTATTTATAAAATCCACAAGGATTTCCAATAAATTTTATGTAAAAGTCCCTATATATCATTCAATTTGCACAAAATTTTGCATAGTGCACTTAATTGAGTTTGGAATGATGTATGCTAGGTTTCGTGAAAATCGGTTCAGATTTAGATATAGCTCCCAAATATATTTTCGATCTATTTTATGTAAATGGTGCCTAAAGACCCAAAGTTTTGTACAATTGACCCCAATTTTGTATAGTGTACTGATATTAATATAAATTAATCTCTGACAGATTTCGTTGAAATCCGTTCAGATTTAGATATAGCTCCCATATATATTTTCGTTGGATTTTAAGTAAATTTTGCACCAATTGACATGAAATTTTGCACAACGTATCAAATTGAGACTAGAATGACGTTATTGCTTTATATTGAAATTGGTGCAGATGCAGACACAGCTTCCATATATATTTTAAACGGATGTCTGATTGAGATTAAATGTTGAAGTGTGTGGCCCTCCAAATAATATGCATTTCGGGGTTTTAAAGGCTGTGTATGCATCTGTGCAGAAAATTATCCTATCCATATTATGACATAACCATCATCTTCCTTTAACAATTTTCCATGTGTCTGAAAAATATACTTTCAGTATAAAAAAGCGGATATTTCTAGATGCTCCCAACAGAATCACAAAATGAATATACCCTCTTGAACATAGTGAATGCCATAGAAAAACACCCTTCAAGAACTTTGTTTTCAATAAGTTTGTCATCGATTTTCGTAGCAATACCCAAAAGACCAACAATTTGTTGTTGGTTTTGTTTTGTGTAAAATTGCAATCAACTCCTTATATACAAAAAATTATACCAATAAAATTGTTTGGTTTTCATACTTTTGTCAACGGCGTCGACATACACATGCACACTCATATCCATAATAATTTTTATTGCCCTTGTTATTCTCCCACACATGGACAAAAGTTTGTTCATGGCTTTTGATAACCACAAGACTACTAAATGTAGAACATTTTGGCAAAAGTTAGAAAAAAAATACCCAGAACTATAAACAAACAGTGGAGCATGTTTACAACTGACTTGTTTGTTATTGCATTGATTACTGGTACTACAAATGAAGGGAATAGTAATAATATTATTTTTTTTTTGTATTTTTGTTCAAATAATTCACAATAGTTATGTGGTGCGTCATAGCCAGTACTGCCTGTTCTTTTGGGAAATAACTCATTTTTGCAATTTTTCTGTTTTTTGTTTAATTTGTACGTTGGCTTATATTGACCGAAAACAAACCTAGAGGCATTTCTCTCGTTATTTCAATTCTTGTGGGTAATATCGGAAAGCATATATGTGTCCTGCACAAATATTTGTGGGAGTGTGATTGCGGCGAAAGGATATGACTTAATGAAATTGCTCTGCATGATGTAGACAAATGAAATGAAATACTCAGAAGGAGTTAGTGTTTCTTCTTGTTCATTAAATGTTCATTATGCCCAACAATTTTATATTCTCCTTAAAACGTCTTTCATGTAATGTATTTGCCTTAAGATCTATTACTTGCGATATACGTGCGACATATATTTAATTACAATTGGTATTTAATATTGCCTTACATAGTTGGAATTCTTATTTGGTATTTGTCACCCATTTTTTTTTTTAATTTTCCTTCATAGCAAGTGAGGAGGGTGAAAGAAACTGGCATTTAACAGGTTTTGTTCTAATGACGTGATTGTAAATTTATTCATGACAATCGTGCGAACGGATGAACGAAATTATGATGTTTCCTATGCATGTCTTTTATGAAGTGAAAATGCGAAGGAAGAAGGTAGAAAAATATGCGTATGCTCAACAAGTATTTCCCATGAACTATTCCATTTATTCATTGCTATTGGTGGGTATTGTTTTATTATTTTTTGTGTGACCCATCGTTCTGTGTATATTGTTTGCTGAAGTTCTTTAGTGTTCAGGGGTGTCCAACATTTAGAAAATAAAATAGGTGAATAAATATACGAGGACTACCATATACATTTCTGACCTAATAAAGTTATTTTCGTTGAAAAATATCGATGATGGTTTTATATATTAAACAGTATGAAAAGCAGTCGGACGGGGACTACTATATGATACCCATCACCACTGTGGGTATATTCAAGAGATATTTGATAACATACGTCACATTTTTTTAAAAACCATTGACATGGTATTGGACGAACCTAAATATGTGATTTTATTTATATGTGAACCGATTTAAGCTAAACCATACACAAATCATTATGCAACCTATACTACATTTCATTTTATTCGGATAGATTTAGAGTCGTTAGATTACAATGCAACAAATTTATGTAAACCGATATAAAGCAATTGAACTCCCGTTGATTATTTGATGCACAATTAATGTGAAGTGAGTCGAAAATATAGATGGGAGCAGGACAATAAGGTTGGTGGTCAAGCAAGTCGTACTTTAATTCGTTGATTTTAGCCATTGTTAAAACACATTTGTGAGCTAGTGCGTTGTCTTCAAGAAAATTTATTTCTCTGTGTTGTAATAATTTATCCAAAAGGTTGAAATAGTACTATGAATATATAGGTTTACCCTTTCACAGATAGTCAATCATTAAAATACCTTAGAAGTCCAAAAAAACCTTTGCCATAACCTAACCAGTTGATTGAATTGTTTTTGCCTTCTTTGGGGCACTTCCTGCTGTTTTTGGACGTTCACTACGTGGTTCATCTTCAATGCATGTGCAACCACGTTTAAATTCAGCAACCAAATTTTTTGCTGTTGCATATGAAGAAGCACTCTCACCTAACACATTCACCATTTGTATGTAAATATTTAATGGCAGCACGCATTTTTAATTTTTCCATTATAATACCATTCCAAAGTAATAAAGCCGGACTGGTCGACTATATGATACCCTTCACCACTTGTGTATATTGTACATATGTATCCTTACAATTGTCTGTCAATGTTCCCTCGCGTTAATCGGACAAACATTAGGAGTTTGGTGCAACATTTATTTAAAATCGGACGAAAATATATATGGGAGCTATATCTAAATCTGAACCGATTTCCACGAAACAATGCACACACCATTCAGAACGCTATACCAAATTTCGTGCAAATCGAAGAATACATAGGGTCTTTGGTGCACCATTTGCTTAAATCGGACGAAAATATATATGGGAGCTATATCTAAATCTGAATGGATTTTCACGAAACTCAGCACACATCATTCTAGGCCTAATAAGTACGCTGTGCCAAATTTCGTGCAATCGAAAGATGTTTAGGGACTTTAGCTCACCATTTACCTTATATCAAACGAAAATATATATGGCAGCTGTATCTAAATCTGAACCGATTTTCACGAATCGGACGAATATATATATGGGAGCTATATCTAAATCTGAACCGATTTTCGAAACTCACAACATATCATTCTAGGCCCAATACTGTGCGCTGTGCCAAATTTTGTGCAAATCGAAATATATTTAGGGACTTTGGTGCACCATTTACCTTAAATCGTACGAAAATATATATGGAAGCTATATCTAAATCTGAACCGATTTCCCCCAATTTCAATAGGGCTCGTCCTTGGGCCAAATAAATGAGCTGTGACAAATTCCATCCAATTCGAATCATAAATGCGACCTGTACTCTGTTTACAATTTAACATGGACAGACGGACGGACGGACATACGGACGGACATGCATAAATCGACTCAGAAAGTGATTCTATGCATATTCTCAAAAGGAACCATGTGTCTATCTCGTTTCCTTTTGCCTGTTACAAACATATGCACAAAGACATAATACCCTGTACCACAGTGTGGTGAAGGGTATAAAAATCGCATTTATAATCCGAATCAATCGTTATACCGGGTGTTGACTGTAGTTTCATCCTATTTTAGGTAAATGGTGCACCAAACTCCCGAGATGTGTTCGATAGAGACAAAATATTGCGCAGCGTAATGAATAGGTCCAGATAGATGTATGCGAAGTTCTGCTGAAATCGGTTCAGGTTTAGATATAGCTCCTATAATATTTTAGTCCGACTTTATGTTAATGTTGCACCATATATCCTTTTTTCATTTGTACTTGTGTAAAGTTTTTTGTTTTTGTTTAATCGTCTCAGATTTAGATAGACTTCCCATACATATTTTCGTCAAATTTCTTGCAAATGGTGCACCGAGTAGCTTATGCTTAGCTTAGGTCTATTAATTGTCCCAAGTACCCTATTGAAATTGGGAAAAATCGGTTCAGATTTGTATATATTTTCGTCTGATTTAAGGTAAATGGTGTACCAAAGTCCCTAAACATCTTTTGATTTGCACGAAATTTGGCATAGTATACTGAAAAAAGTGCAAAATTTTGGGCATATCTGTATGGCAGCACCGCTAAATAGATTTATAACGAGAACCACACTATGGTGTGTCATAGCAACAAGTTTTTTTCTTAGAAAATTCCACTGAAGATAACTGTAATCTGAGGAATTTTAATGCCCAGTTTTTGTAGTGCAATGGGCATAACAAATGTTTTTCCCTCAAACAGATACAAATTCAAGCGAACTCTATGGGACACGAAAAATTTTGCCTTCTTACATCCGCATCATTTTACTAGAAAAGACCAGTGAAGTATCTGTGCTATTTACTGAACTGTTGGAACATCAAAAATATCTACTTTTTCGGTTTGTTTGTTTGCAGCTTATAAAAAAGCAAGCCCGCGTTTTTTTTGTTTTCTTGGAGCAAACAGAGCATAAAGTTTGTTTTCAGTTTCGCCATTTTCATTTTGGATGCGATAGAAACCTAAACAAATCTCAATCGAGTCATAATCTCATAACATACACCTAACGAATCCTGTTTTTCTGATGGTGAGACGTAGATTTCTTGTTCGCTTTGATTTTCTGTCCCTGTCCGTTTCCATTTTGATAGGTTTACATTCATTTTTTCGTGTTTTTTGTTGGTGGTCATGTCAACTCTAGTCCTCTGTGTCTGATTGTCTGCCTAAATATGTAATATTACTTTTTGAGGTTCGGACACATTTGTATTGGATTTTATGATTGCAATGAATAATAAAATGCTAACGAAGATGTTGTTTATTGCTTTTGCGTATGTATAGGTGTAATAATGGTGGGAAATTGTGTATGTTTGAGTTGGTATTAAAAATGTGTTCAAAATCAAAAACACTCGGATCAACAATAAATATCGATATACCTAGACCTGATCATAATTTGTGTTTCGAATTCTCAGATGATTAAAAATCTTCTTCATGTTTTGACAAGTTCCAGTCACATGTTAAATCGTCTTACCGTAATCAGGAATATATCGGTCATCAAGGTTCAGTCCCATATCAAATCGCCTTTCCCTAATCAGGAATATATCGCCAAAAATGAACGAAAATATAATATAACGCCGGTCATCATATAAAGAAGGTTAATTCACACTCACTTCGGTAAAACCATCAACATACCGAAAATAAAGCGGAAACATTATATGGGTTATATGTCATATGGTAGAACTATTTCAAAAATTGTCTGGAAATATATTTTTCATTCATGAAGAACACGACAAAGCTTGAAAAATGCAGTCAAATCTAGATATGGGGAACATAGAAAATATAGGGAACATAGCAAAAAGGTATACCTATATATATATAGGGTGAGACATATTTTTTTGTCTATTAAATCCAGCCCCTAAGATGATTCGCTGGACAATTCTTTTGTGAAGGAACCACATGTCTCGAAAATCTAGAATTAGAATTGTCCATAAAATCATCATAAGGGCTGATTTTAAACACTTACTTACTTACTTAGCTGACTTGTTACAGAACGGTTGTTCCATAAGCCGAGCTTAAAAACGATTTCCAAGCGCGTCGGTCTTGTGGACAAATCTACCAATTTAGAAGACCACGTTCCAAGATGTTGTTTTCTACAAGAGCTGCCTCATCAGCTTGCGCAAGTACCCATGCTTCTGATCCATATAATAGCACGGGTAGTGTGAGTTTGGTCTGACGGGTGGTGGCCTTGTTTCTAAACTGATTACTTAGACCATAGTAGCATCTGTTGGCCATCAGAATCCTTCTCGGAATTTCAAACCGGATGTCATTCGTTTTATTTATGGCTGTACCAAGGTATATAAAATCTTTAACTACCTCGAAGCTGTAGTTCTCAAGTTCCACAGTTGGTCCGAGTCTACTGGACGTCTTGCGCGTTGATACCATCAGCTTGGTCTTCTCGCCGTTTACTGCCAGACCCACTTTGGCAGACTCCTTTTCAATTTGTTCAAAGGTGGCTGTTACCGCTCGCAATGTTCAACCCATTATATCGATGTCATCGGCGTAGGGGAGTAACATGTGTTGTTTGGTGTACAGAGTGCCATTTCTTTTCACCTTTGCGTCTCGTATGACCTTTTCCAGCAGGATGTTAGAAAGATAACACGACAAACTGTCACCTTGTCTGAATGCTCGTTCGGCATGGAAGGGCTCCGAAGGGTCCTTTCCTACTTTAACTGCTGACCTTGCGCCACTTAAAGTTATCCTGCATAGCCGTATTAATTTTGCAGGAATGCCGAACGTAGACATGGCTTTAAACACCTCTGAACGGATAGGACTGTCGAATGCGGCTTTATAGTCGACAAATATGTGGTATGTATTTTTCGTGGGTCTTTTCCAGGATTTGACGCAGAGTGAAAATCTGGTCATTGGAGGATTTGCCAGGTCTGAAGCCGCATTGGTATGGTCCGATGATGCTGATTTTAAACAAATTTGGCTAAATCGTCTTAGAATTCCATACTTTCGATTATGGAATATCCCCACTACTATGGTGGAATACGGCTACATAGGGACAGCTCCTAAAAGGGGCGAATTTTAACAATTTTTGGGAGGGAGGTTTTCTACCATATGCGATTACAAAATACCACATTACAGTGAATTCGGTTAAAAAAACAAGCCCGAGATCCCCAAAAAATTAGGGGTGAAAATTGACCTATATTTATAATGTTGTTACCTAATAATTACAGCGAATTCAGTCAAAAAATACACTCAAAAACTCCAAAATACTGAAAATTTGTGGGTACCATTATATGGGGGCTACCAGAAAATGTGGACCTATATGTATATATTTTGTGGAGAAATTTGGTACGAAATAAGAATCTAATATACCAAATTTGAGCGAATTATGATAATCGTGGGGTATATGGAAGCTATACCTAAACGTGGACAGACATAGCCCATGTTCGAACTTGACCTTCCTGCAAACAAGAGACAACTCTGTGCAACATTTTGGCTATATATACTGATTCCTTTACAGGCTAGAGTAATTTCAACAGGCAAAAGGACGGACGGGCATGCCTAGATCATCATAGAATTTAACGCTGATCAAGAATATATGTATACTTCGTAGAGTCGGAAATGAATATTTTGATGTGTTATAAACTTAATACACATTCCATATTATAGTGAAGGTATAAAAATGGAGAGAAATATCAAAATGCCGATTAGCAGCAACTATGCACCTTTTGGTTTGAAAATACGACCACATGAATTACTGTATCGTAGCCGTTAGTGGTGCAATTTTATTAACCAAACTGATTATACTCCAACAACCTTGTCTCATCAACATGCATTTTTATTATTCGCACAATATCCTTAACACAGTTGGGGAAATAAGAGTCGAAGATTCGCTTCATTCTATGTGTATGTGTGTTTTTCCAATTATCTGTAGAAGATATTAAAATTGTAGTAAAAAAACCAAGATTGAAATCATAAATTGGTTTCTGTATGAACAGAAGATCCATAGGTGGATTTTATGAAACTAGAACATATACACATATATACGTTTTTCATTAATATTGTGTGAACTATTGCAGTGTCATAACTTATTCAACAGGTATTCGGTGGCAGGTGGAACAATATAACACATATATGACTAGTTTTGTGTTTATATATGCAATGTTCCGAAAACCAATAAATGTTATAGGAAGTATAGGATTTAGCCAAACAAAAGTATAAAATGGTCAAAGACTGACCATCGCTATTAATGTTATATGTGGGTTCAATTCGGTCATCTACGGCAGATTTCGTATTGATAGGATATACGTAAAGTATTTGATGTATAAATTACATGGCTCGGACGGAAGTTAACAAACATCAGGATGTAATATATTTGGTTGACTGTGCCAAATTTGATGTTGATTGGACACATATAGAGCCATTGTCACACCATTAAACTGTCTAGACTCAAGTAGGTATTATGTGCAAAATCTCACAGAATATTTACAGACCAATATCTATATCGTCTCTCGGATAAAATGCGTATCGTGGATTCTCTCACGACAACTCGAAGACGGACGGAAACGGACGCAATCAGTAGGTTAAACAGAGGGAGAACAGCATTTCGGCGATTGTAAGGTGTATGGAGAAGGGAACTGAAGCTTAATATATTCGAAGCCTGTATAAAGCTCTATGCTCCAAAGAGGAGTAACATGAAAAAATCTATATCGGAGTCGGTTGGTAAGTAAGTCTAACATACGTTATTCAGGTCTAAATTCAATCACATATGGTGCTCCTATATTGATTTCGAACGAAATCCATTAGAGTTTAGCCATAGAAATAAAAGAGATGTATTAATTTTTTTACTAAATTGGGTAATAATTTCGACCGGAATAATTCGAAATGTCGTTGCGAAGTCGGTTGGTAAGTAAGACTACCATACGTTATTCAGGTCTAAATTCAGTCATGAAATTCATTGGGGTTTATCCTTAGACTAAATAAAAGAGATGTAAATAAATGTATGGACATATTTATACATTTACGGTTTCACAAAATCGGTTTTAAATTTTTATTTAAACCTGTAACTTCTTAAGAAAGTCTCTCTAAAATTCCGAATGCAAAATTTCAAAAACTCTTGAAAATACATCAGTTTTTCGCGAAACAGAAGTTTTACAACTGGCAGGCACGAAAATAAGCGATTTTAAAAAAATAGATATAAATAAGTTTTTCGAAATTGATCTTTTAATTCAGATATCATTTTCCACCGATTTAAATAATTTTCATTCCTTATGACCAAAGTTAGTGGGGTATAGGGGAGACTGGGAAATCTTCGGCATCGGGACACATTCGGCAATCGCGTTTTCGATATGAAGCTATCAAAGTACATCACTGGCTTCGATGATTAGGCATCGAATATCAAAATAAATAATTGTCACAAAGTTTGAAATCTCTAGCTAGTAAACTTATTTAGATGAACGGGTTTTTGTGTTTTTTGAGACATTTTCGTAATATTTCCATTCCATTACGTAAGTATTTCGTGTATAAAACTTTTCAATTTTTAAGACAGTATTATTAACCAGTGAGCAGAGCAGTATAGTCGGACGGGGCCGACCATATGATACACAACTTCCACGAACATCTAACTTTCTGTGGTACTACTTTCAAAGCTTGGGCAATACTTCGCGATATTTGCACCCTCTTGACCGACTAGAGGTCAACAAATATTATTATTAATAATTATCAGTACAGCCCTTCTAATTACTTGTCCAGATTTCCTTCAAAGTGGGTTGTGTTGTAATGTTCGGTTTTAAATTGCAACCTTTTAGATCGAGTCGAAAAACCAAAAAAGTTTTCGGTCCACTTCATCCCAAAACTTTATTCTGATCATCACCGAAAATTATAGGCTTTGTCCTTGACCATACCTGGATCCTCATAGAGATTTTCAAAGCGATCCGCGCTAGATTCTCGCCCTCTAATGTGGTAATGGGTAACTAAATAATATCTGAATACGTAAGCACCTGTAAATATTTAAGTGTAACTCCCACATCCGAGTACATACCACAATGTAATTGGTATCAATTTGAAGGTCAACCACTCCTCTTGGATATAAAGTCAATTTCTTGGGTCTATATCCTACAGGGGAAAATATATATACGCTATAGAATACAAATTTTGTCATTTTTCACGCAAAAGTCGGGGTGTATTTGACCCGCTAAATATTGACCGACCTTTATCAAAACAGGCATGCTAAATCATTGGCCCAATCCCCTTCTCCATGTAAAAATTCGCGAAGTTTGGGCCATAATTGGTCCATTTCATACCCCAAATATTAACCTATCTTTACCAAAAACAATGGCCTGTATCGTGCTTACAAAATATAATGGACAGGATGGACAGACGGACACACATGTCTAGATCGACTCAGCTAGTCGAGATATGACGATAGATATACTTAAAGATGGGTCTAGGACCAATATTTCGCGGCGTTACAAACTCTTCGAGGTGCAAAAAAAGCCATAATACCCTGACAACATAGTTGTGTAGGGTATAAAAAGTATTTAATCACAACGGTCATTCTTATAAAAATAATTACAAATATAATATTTTTCGAAGATTGATAGAAAAAATGAAAAAAAAAAACTATAAAATTTGCCTTCGGAGTACATTTGGCATTTTAAAGTGGGGCACATTCGTCCATATGCAGATAGAGCAATATTATGTCCTTAAAATGTTTTTGAGTTTATGTTTAAAAATAATCCTTTAATATGGTTCGGAATTACATATATATGACTAAACGCGCTTGTTTGACGAAAATGCGATAGAAAACCCCTATTTCTGATAGTGTGTGTGACCTTGAAATGTCAACGTCCGCCGCTAGAAAATATAGCCTTAATAGCCAAATTTTAAGTCGCTTATTAAAACAAAATGGGACATTTAAAGGATCTGAATTTCAACCAGACTGATAGCGGTGATAATTACCAGGCTATGACTATGGTGCCGAATGTGTTCCATCAAATGCCAAAGCTACCCCGGGCGAATTTTACTTAGTTTACAAAACGGTAAAAATATTAAACTAATACTAATTTATTATATCTTCTTGGTTCTAGTTTTTATAATTAAGTATTAGACGACAATAATCAGTCATAAAGTTTTTATGTATGTTGAATAATTACTGAGATATAGAGCTCTAAACAAAAAGTGCCGAATGTGCCCAGTCTCCCCTAATATATTAGACCTTGTCCGTATATAACCCATTCTCAATCTTTCACCAACAATGTGTTTGGTCACTATCCTAAATTTTAATATTTGTAGCGACGAGATGATTTAAATCAACTACAACGACATTGAAACAGCGAACAACTTCCATCAAACTTCCAAATGGTTTTAAATATCCCCAGTGACGTATAAGTATTATTTATTGTCATGACAACACGTATACGCAACCAGTGATGGTTGGAAGGAAGCCGCATTTCTTATGATTTGCATTCGACACACTATACTACGGAAGTTAAAACCGCTTTCACCATCAAACAAAACACAACATCCAACATGTTTGATTGAACGCAATAATCGCGTGTATAAAACGAAATCATCATTCAATTGTGAAGTCAGTTTCAATTAAGATTTCGTGTACTCATGTTGTGTGCGGAGAGCGAACTAACGCGTTGGCAATTATCATAGGAAATTTGTTATAAAAGTGAAAAAAAAAAAATTAAAAAATGTTAAAAAAATCAGCCACACAATAGAAATAAAATAATGAAAAGTTATCATTGAATACAACATCGAGAAAGTAATTCCATTACATGAAGTGTTTAACACAATCACAGAAGAAGAGAAGTGTGAAAAATAAATAAAAAAGTAAGTGCAAACAAATAATAACAGTGACAAGAAAAGTAAACGGAAAGTCGTGAGGATGCCTATACGGATACACGTTGGTGATATCCATGAGCATAAAAAATAAAAGTTTACAAAAAAAAACTTGTGAAATTAAATGAAAAAAAACAGAAAAAGGAAAAAAGGACATTTTTTGTAAGTGTGTTATGCACCATCCGGTACATACGCTAAATTGCATATAACATGCAATTTTGTCGAAATCGAAGTATATCTGTGTGTACCCGTGTTTTTTCACATTGCACCTCAGGATAGCTGTAGCCAGTGAAATTACCAGAAACAAACAACATGCAAGCCAACCTGCGACTGGCTGTTTCGACAGACACAAGTTTAGACATCCTTTTGTTTTGCGATATCTTGAAATGTCGGTTTGTTCGTTTTGTGCCAAGAGAGCCGATCAGATCACAAGAGTGGGTGTTGGTGAACGGTTTGCGTGCTTACTCTGTGGTCCTATCATTGTTTATATAGCCATTGAATGTTGTCATAGCAAATAATATTAAGTCAACAAAGTCAAAATATTTTTTTTTCAAAAAGTAAAAGAGAAAAAATATAGAAAAAGAATAAAAAAATACGAAATAAATACATCTGCTTACTTTCCTATGAAAGTGTGATAGTGTTAACAGTAATGAAGTAAACGTGAATTACGGATTAACATTTTTTGTAGCTCATGGTCAAATGGTCTCTGACCCGTTTACATGTAATAACTGTTAATGTGGATAATTGTGATCGACAATATATGGATTATTATCTAGTTGGTTATGAAGAAAACAATGTTTGAAGAAGTTGGTTATGAAGAAAACAATGTTTGAAGAATACCTGATCTATTTCTACACTGAGTCGGAATCAAATTAATATGAGCTTTTGCGAAAGCCAATCTTGCTTTCCGATTCTTTTCAGGTCTACATGATGGTTTCCGGTCATGTAGACCCGCTACCGTAGCACTTCCTTTGAAATCTTAAATTGGTATTTATTATGGTATTATGTCTTTGTGCAAATATTTGTAACAGGCAAAAATAAACGTGTATCCGTGTAGACACATTCCCTTTGAGAATATGCATATAATAATTTTAGTCGATTTATGCATGTCCGTTCGTCCATCTGTCTGTCCATGTTAAAGAAAATGATGCACCAACGAGTCAATTTTATGCCGATTGGTACAACAGTATGCATAACATTATAACGTTAGTATAGCCTAACATGTGGCAAGTTTATTGTAATCTATTTAAATGTTTTATAGCTCCCATATATATTTTCACCCAATTGTAAGTGAATGGTGTACCAAAGAATATGTCCGATTGACACAATAACGTAACGTAGATTAAATTGGTTCAGATTTAGATATAATTCTCGTATATATTTTGTAGGTGAATGGTGCAACAATCTCTTCATGTTTGTTCAATTGACACCAAATTTTGCATAACGCTCTAAAATTAGTATAACCTAACATGTCTTAAGTTATGGTATAAAATTAAGTCTTGAATATTGTGTTTTGTAAAAAATTGGTTCAGATGGAAACATTGCCCAAATATATATTTTCGACTGACTTAATGTGAATTGTGCACCAAATAATGAACTGGTGTCCAATGGAGATTACATTTTTAACAACACTCTGTGTTGTAGCATAATGAATAGTTTGATTAAAATCGATTTATATAATTGTGTCCCATTGCACAAAAAGACTCTAAATCTGCCGTAATAAAATGGTATTTGGCATAGGTTACCGAAGACATGTGTGGTTGGTGATCTATTTCAATTCGATTAGAGTCTTAGAGTAGAGTGATTACAACAGACAGATGTACAAGTGAAAATGCTCAAATCGTCATAGAATTTTACGCTGATCAAGAATATATATACGTTATAGGGCCGTAAATGATTACTTCAATGAGTTGTAAACGATAAACAAGTCGGTTCACATATAGATACAGACCACATATTTAATTTAGTCCAATTTCACTTCAATGGTCCTTCAAAAATGCGAGGTCTGCTAGGATGCATTTCTTGCATATAGCCAAAAGGGTAAAGGGTAGAATATAGTCGGCCTCGTCCGACTTTCCTACTTTCCTTACTGGTTTTTTACTGCTATGGCAATTTGTTGATATTTTTCACTGCCTCCATCCTTGATGAACTGTCCTATCAATATCGTTGCATAAAACCAACTTATAAATCGATAAATCACGATTTCATTTATAAAATACTTGGTGGAATCGTTATTCTGCAAATAAGTTTTTTACCCAC